>NW_026606179.1:52312500-52522500 GCF_029834395.1 Sorex fumeus | reverse complement strand
GGGAACGTGGCTCAGTGGTAGGGTACTTGCCACGCATGTGTGAAGCCCCAGATGCAATCCCTAAAACCACACGCTCTCCTGAGCACCATGTGTGGAATCTCCCCCAAGCTCCGCTGGGTATGGCCCCCAAACCCAAACCAAACAAAAAGGACCTAGTTACTATTAGTTTGATTGATTGATTGATAGATACCCAACCTTATTGAGGAAAAGACTGAAGATCATGTTGAGACAAAAGGAGACCTTAGTTCGAACTGGGAATTGAAATGCCTCTCTGCCTAGTCCCCAGGTGTGGCCACATCCTTATGTTCCCAGGAATCGCTTTATAAATGCCTTTGACTTTTCCCGCCAACCAGGTTGATAGTCCCTTCTGTGCCACCCCTGGGTGCTGAGAAAATTCTCCTGGAAGATGGCTCTCATAATTGGGCAAGTTTATTTCTTTTCTATTTGAGTTTTGGGGCCACACCTGGAGGTGTTTAGAGCCTGTTCCTGACTCAGAGCTTGGGGACTTCTCCTGGCTCTGCTTTGGAGACCATAAGGTGTCAGGTATGAAACTCAGGCCTCCCACATGTGATGTAGATGCATGCATGCAGAAATGTGGGCCATCTCCCCATATCTTTTTTATATTTTCTTTCTGGGCCATTTCCAGCAGTACTCCTGGGTCTATGCTCAGGAATCACTCCTGGAAGGGCTCCAGGGACTGTGTGGGTTGCCAGGAATCACACCCTGCTCAGTCATGAGCAAGACAAGAGCCCTACCTGCTGTCCTATCTCTCTGGCCACTCCCCTCCAATCTTTAGGTTCACGTCTATGATCACTCTGAGGGCAGGACCACAATTTATTTATATTTTGCATCACGTCGCTGTCACAGCCCTTCCACTCAGCAGGATAAAGAAGAAAGGTAAAGGTAAAGGTAAAGGCCCTCCCGTTGATCGTCGATTTGCTCGAGCGGGCCCAGTAACGTCTCCATTGGAGACTTTGTTGTTACTGTGTCTGGCATATCGAATACTCTCGGTAGCTTGCCGGGCTCTCCGAGAGGGGCAGAGGAATCGAACTCGGGTCGGCCATGTTAGCCGCGTGCAAGGCGAACGCCCTACCCGCTGTGCTATCGCTCCAGATGGAGAGTATTACTGAGCACACTGAGTTTTGGTTTTTGTTTGTTTGGAGACCACACACCACAGTGCCTGGAGATCTCTCTCTACTCTGTGCTTGGGTGCATTCCTGGTGGTGCTCAGGACCATGCAGTTTTGGGAGATGAAATCTGGGCCTATATACAAAGCCTATTCCGAGTCCTTTGAGCCATCTCTCTGGCCCCTGCACTCAATTAAGGATGTGCCTCACCTCCCTAGATCCCTCCTGTACTGTGTGCACCCACTAGCGCCTCCACAGGGCCAGGAGACTGCGGGGCTCCAGCACACTGGCTTCCCCTGCTGTGGTTCTGCTGGGGTTAAGGCTGAGGTTTCTAATCACTCCCGGGAGGTCTTATTACCTGTTGATTAGGTCCTTTTGGGATCATATCAACCGACAACAATAATAAACGGTCCTTCCTTGGAACTTGTAATGACCTTGTCTGCCCTGAGCTTGGGGGCTGGGAATCTCAGGCCACTTGAGGGAAGTTTTCCTAGATTTGGGGGTGATGATGGGAACCAATTTTGGGGGCAACAGAGATTTTTACCCAGCCCAAGGTGCCTCCACTGTTACAGGACAAGGGACCCCCTGCCTGAGGACCCTGCTCAGCAACCCCAGTGCCCCGGGGATGATCTGGGTGACTCTTCCACAGTACTCAAGAATTTCTGGAGACTCTAAGCTACGTTTTTCCAACCTTTTCCCTCACGGAAGTGAGCATGTGTGTGAACAAATAAGTGTAGGTTTCATGTTTTTATTTCAAAAACACAATCATGTTAAATATTTGTTACCTGCAAATTGCTTCTTATTTCCTCCCTGGCCTCCCTTAACAATCTTTCTTGGACACCTTTGTATTTTGGCATATGAAGATTTACCTCAACTTGGTGAAGAGCTTCTAGTTATCCAGGGTAGGAACAAAGCAAAACACACACAACCATTCTCTTGTTGTTGACCATTTTGACCGTCTCCAATTTCCTGGTATTGCAAATAAAGTAGCCTTCAACACCCCTATCCATTTTCTCATGTCCTTGAGGAAGAATTTCTGTAGAGTGTGTTTAAAGAGTCAGTCGTGCCTATAAGCAAGGCCCGAGAATGTAGCTCAGCAGTACAATAGTTGACTTGAATACATGAGTGTCCAGGTCTCATGCCTGGGAGGGGATAGAGGGTAGTGGAGATGGTCATACTGGCAGAGTCAGCCTTGATATCTGAGCGGTTCTTTCTGTGATCCCTGGGTAGGATAATTTTATTTACTTTAGACAACTTAATTGTAATAAAATGTAGTTTGGTCCTGGAGTTACATGCAACAGTGCTTAGGGGATACTCTTGGCTCTGTGCTTGGGGTTCACTCCTGGTAGTGCTTTGAGGACCATCAGTTGTGCTGGAAATCAAACCAGGTTGGTAGAGTGCAAGGCAACTGCTTTACCCACAGTATTAGCTCTCCAGCCCCATCTGGGTGATATTTTACTTAGAATTTTCCTGCATGACCTTGCATTTAATTATAATTAAAAATGGATAATTCAAACCTAAGGGGAAAAAACAGAATAATTCAAAGGATTTCCACATACCCTTTATCCAGATTCAGCAATATAATTCTTTATATTTGTCCCCCTTTTAAAAGTGTTCTTTCCCTCTCTCTATGTTTATATCTGTGTGGTTCAATACAGTTGGCACTCACTGGCTGCATGTTACTATTTAAATTTAAATGGAATAAATGAATAATTTAATTCCTTGGTTGCATTAGCCATATTTCAAGTGCTCTTGGCTCCCATAGTATCAGAGTAGATATAGAACATTTCCACCATGGTGGAAAGTTTCACAAGAAAGTTCTAAGCTATAGGAATGCCTAATTTTTGAGCCACTAGGGAGAAACTTGAAAGAATCATATGTATTTCACCACACGCTTCCTAAGAATATACTCTTACCTGATCCCAGTTCAATGACCTAAATAATAAAATGTGACATTGATAGGAAATGATCTAATCTACCGACCACTTTTGAATTTCAATCCTAAGAATTTTCTTCACAGCTATGATTTTTTTCTTAGGCCCTGAATCAAATCCAGGATCAGAAATTATATTTACTTGTTATGTTTCTTTACATGATTTCATTTCAAGAATTGGGTATTTCAGCCTGGGCTGACACTTTAGGAGTAGAGTGCTTGCTTGGAATGTGTGAGGCCTTGGGTTTGATCCCAATCATCACAGGACCAAGAAAATCCCAGAGTCGTTCATGGTTTCAAAGATCTTGAGAAGCCCAGCACCTGGAGCAAGGCTTAGAATGGATCAATGATTGGGAAAATAAATCATCGAATTTCTGAACTTCTGCTTAATGCCTTTATTCTAATGATCATCTTTCCTCTTTCTTTCCTGATATCAAAACAGAAAAGAGCTACATAAAAAAAATGTTTTTTACTACATAAAAAACATTTCAGAAATGTTATTTTCTAAAAGGCAGCAAAGAAAAGGGTATGACAGGTTGCATTGTAGACAGCCCCCATCTCCAAAATACATTTCAGCAGGTGGATCACTAGAAAAAGATTTCTTTCTTTCTTTTTGCCTTTTTGAGTCATACTTAATGATGCTCAGGGATTAATCCTAGCTCCACACTCAGGAATTATTCCCTCCACACTCAGGAATTATTCCCGGCAGTGCTTGGGGGACTATATGGGATACCAGGGATCGAACTCTGGTTGGCTATGTGCAAGGCAAACACCTTGCCACTGTACTATCACTTCAGCCCTGAAAAGTTTTTTTCTCCTGGCTGTTCTCGAGGCTACTCTCAGAGGGATGCTTGTGGGGTCACTCCCAGTGTTGTTTGGGGAACCATGTGGTGCCAGGGATAATCCCGTGCTCTTGTATGCAAAGTACACACTCTAGTCATTGGAGTCAACTCCTGAACCCCAGAAAAAGATCATCTTTGCCCATCATCTCACTGCCATGCTTTATCATGGATACACAGGCTCAAGAGTCTCTGGGAGGAAAGAGGGAAACACAACCTCATGAGGTCACTCACACATTCTAAACCCTAGCCACACTTGCTGTTTCATTCTGTGCTAGGAATGCTCTTGTCCTTCCATTTTTATAGTTGGGGAAACTGAGGCTTGGAGGTTCATCGTGTCTGTGCCAGGCCTCACAGGCATCAAGCAGCCAGTGGCAAAGCTGGGACTCAGTCCTTCTAGACCCCAAAGCACACTGACTGTCCTTCCAGGAACCACATCAGGAAGACCCCCAAGTGTGTTGGCAGTTTTTGAGCCTGAGATGGCAGGTGGTTGGCGGCATATCATTGTCCCTTTTCACCATTTTTAAGGATAAACTGGGGGGGGGGAATGGGGTAACACCGTAGAGATGTTTGACAAAATTCTCTCCAGAGCACTCCATTTCTCTCTGCTCTCATCACCCAGGGTATCCCCATCTCAAGTGAGGGAAACAGGAGAAGGAACAGCGTTTGGGAAGAAGAGAAGGGTGAGCTCACCAGGTAAAGAGAGGCAGAGGAGACAAGGGGAGCAAATCAAACAGAAAATAAGAGAAAATGGGCAAAGAGTTCAGGGAAGCAATGAGCTCTGGGGTGCTGGCCCAGAAATGAAAAGGGTGATAACAGCCGGGTGGGAAGGTGATTAAGAAGGAGGACAGCACAGGGAGCAGAGGAGAGAGGGGAGACACCCACGCAGCTTCTCAGTACAATTGCTCCAGGCCTTCCTTAAAGCATCCTGAAGTGTTCACAAATATTCCCACTGAAGTCCAGGTATGCCAGAGGTGGCAGGGATGTAAGGGGAGAGTGAGGGACACTGGGGGCTCCACTGAAATCCAGACTAGCACATTTATATAAATTTGCCAATAGTGACTTACTTGTAGGCCTTTTCCTAGGATAAGCAGGGCTGGGAGAAGGGAAATCAATTGCCCAGAAGCAGAGTGATAGGACACTTGCCTTGCACATGGCTGACCTGGGTTTGATCCCCAGCACCACATATGGTCCCCCAAGCCCTCCCAGGAGGGCACAGAGCACAGAGCCAGCAAGGAGTAAGCCATGAGCACAGCTCGGTGTGGCTCAAAAAACCAAAAGGGGGAAAAACCAACCAACAACTCAAAAACCTAGAGGCAGAAGGAGAGTTTGGACCAGAACGTGTAAGATACTCCTAACATATGGACGCGCAGATGTGGGTGACACGTGGGAGGTCTTTATTGTATGTCCTATTTTTGTACCAGTGGATGTAGATTGAGTATCTATCAAAGCTTAATTTGGCAAAACAACTCACAATGTTGCAGTGAGTTGGCTACTTCTGGTAGTTTTTGGTAGACTATCAGGAGAGGTTAAAAGCAGCCTGTTTGCAGCTGGAAACGGGTGGAGAAACTACGGCTTTGCTAAGAGAGCTTACTTCTATTATTCAACTATTTCAGAAGCTGGACAGTCCTGACCTAAGCCAGGCAGAGCCATTTCTATTTCAAAGCAAGAGAAACACCCACAGAAGCAGAAGGGCCAAGAGCTGCCAGGAGATGAGGTTGGGATATGAAGCACTCACGCCCTTTGCAAAGTTGTCTCCATCTAAGGCGTGAAGAAATTCAAACAGTCTCTTTGTCCAAGGCTATTGCTTTTATAGCCTTCAAAGCAAAGGCTAAAATGAAGGCAGAGGCCATTAACTTGGGTCTAAACTCAGGGCAGGGCTTTCAAATTCTGGGTGTGGCCCATTAGGGGGTTGTAAAATCATTTTGGTGGATTGTTGGCAGCTTGTCTTTGCTTTCTTCTTCAGTTTGAACCCCACCCCCACCTTTGACATAATAGACTAGGAAACACCAGTGTGTCCCTCCTACCCAGAGAGGCAACAGCATGGCCTGGAACTTGTGATTTGGTTATAGTAAATACACATTAGCACGCATGTGTGCACAATTATATCCTGGGTCATGAAGTCAAGTTCATTTCTTATTATGAGTCATGGCCCAAATGTCTGAAGGCTAGTAATCTAGGCAGATAAAGCATTGAGGTTTTTGGTGGAAAAAAAAAAAAACAGGAAATTTCAGACTTAAAATGCACAACCAAACAAAACCTCTGACCAGGGTTACGCCCCAGGGGAGCTGTCTAGAGACAAAGAATGAAACCCCCATGCACATTTCAAGGCTCAAGAAACTCCACCTGAGTGTTGAGTTGTCTCTGATGGCTCAGATCTCAGAACTAACCTGAGGTTGACAATTCCAACCCCTCACACATGCACTAGATGATTGTACACCATGAAAGCAGTTTGATCCCCAGAGTATGACCCCCTCGCCATATGAGAACAGGAGACTTCCAGTAACCCCAGGGTTGCTCATGGAGGATAAACATTTAGAGTCTTGTTAGCATACACTGGATACAAGAAGTTTCTGCCAGCAGAGAGAACTTTGTTACACCCATCTGATAGGCCCTATGTCCCATCCCCCCCAGAATTCTGATGCTATACTTCCTGTTCCTTATCTAGCACTGGGTGTTTTATTGGCAGGGAGAATGTCCATAGCTTATTGTTCATCCAAGGCTATTGCACCACAAGGAGCCTTCCCTAACTTCAAAGGATATCAGTTCCCGTGTTTCTCACTCAAATTGCAAGGTTTTCTGTATCGATCCGGGACTTGCTATGGGGACTTCTGGGGAAGACGGGTGTGGACGAAGGTGCCTGAAAGGCAAACCAGGCTTCACAGTTACCAGTTGCTGCCCCATACCCATGATCTTGTCCCCAATTTCATAGCACCCAGATTTTCTTAGTTGTATTTTTTTTGAGGGGGTGGGCCACACTCTGTGGTGTTCTGGGGCTACTCTGGGTTCTGTGTCACTTCTAGCAGTGGCAGCGCTCAGGGATTGAACTGTCATGAGCAGCAATCAAGGCAAGCACCTTAACCCCTTCCTGCCTCTCCAGCCCTGAGCCTGGGCGCCAATCCTAGTGTCCCTGGTCACAGCTATTCCTGCAGCGAAAAAGTGGCCATGGAGGCCTGAGAGGTCTGCCAGGGCCATGTCAGACTGACACTTGCCAGGATATGACAGAAACAGTCTCCACCATCCAACTGGCAACATACACCCCTGAGACTCCCTGGGGATCAGCTTCTAGATGAGATGGATGCTAGGGAGGATGCTAGGGCAGGGAGGAAGAGGAGCTTTTCCGATTTTGTGACATTCTTGGACATCTGATCCAACCCACTCTGAGGATGGTCCAGCCTCTGGGCCGCCCTGGTGAGCCAGGATGCCCCGGACTGTCAATCTGCAGGTTGGTTTCTGTTATTCATACTTAATGCACTCTAGTCTCTGCTCTGTCAAGCCTCTGCCTCTTGGATGTGAACTTGCTGAGCTGCTGTCGTGGGCTTTGAGGAAGTAACAACCTGTCCTTGAGGGTTTAGAGACCCCACCCACAACTGCCCCGGAAAAAGTCTGTGCTCATAAGCTATGAGGGTCTCACCCTCTAAGAGCACTCAAGGCTCATATGATTATCACTTGTCTGCCCCTTTACCTGGGCTTCCTTCTATCAACTGTCTTATGTCCTAGCAATTTTAAACTGGATGTGTCCAAGCCCCATACTCCTGTATGTGCCTCTGTGCATGCTGTCACTCCCCCCGCCTTGAATGCCCTCTCCCCTGGCATTGCTTTGTTTCATATCTACTCATCCTTTGAGACCTGGGCTTGCTTATCCTGTCAGCCAGCGGTCAAACGCAGCTCTCAAACTCATGCAGTGTAGCTCGTGAGGGGTGAGGAAGTAAGGGATTAAATTTCACATTTGATTTCATTTAAATTAATTTAAATGGAAAAATTTAAATGGCGGCCATATAAAATATGTTCCTATTAAACATAAATTTATGTCCTCGGGAGAATGACATTTTATTTCCTTGAAATGTTGGTATCCAAATTGAGATATGCTCTCTCTCTCTAGTATATAGGCTGGGTTTGAAAGAGAGCGCAAGTTTTAAAAGAGGGGGGCTGGTTGGTGAGATGGCTCCACGTGCTGGGACACATGCAGAAGGTTCAGATTCACCTCTGGCACTGCACATAGCTCATGAAGCATCTCTAGGAGTGAAAGCCCTGAGCACTGAGCCAGGAGTTATCCCTGAGCACTTCTGGGTAGGATCCCAAACACTACCACCCCCTCAAAAAAAAAAGCCCAAAGTAAAATATCTCATTAATAACTTCTGATATTGGTCTGTACTACAATGTTATTATCTTCAATTTTTAAAAATTAAATATCCATGAGATAGACATAGCTGTTCATGACTGGGTTTCAGTCATACAGTGATCCAACACCCATCCCTCCACCAGTGTAGTGTACAATTCCCACTAACAATGTCCCTGTTTCCCTCCCCCATTCCCCAAACATCCCAACCCCCACCCTCCAGCCTGCCTTTATGGCAGGCACTTTTCTTCTCTCTCTCTCTCTCTCTCTCTCTCTCTCTCTCTCTCTCTCTCTCTCTCTCTCTCTCTCTCTCTCCCCTTTTGTGCATTATGGTTTAGCAGTACAGATACTAAGAGGTTATCGTGTTAGTTTAGGGCATTTGGTATTTTTATTGGGAAGGTAAGGTTGAAGTAGCTCTTTTAACTGGGTGGCAGCTTTGGGATGTGAATGTGACTGCTGAGACTTCAGGAAGTACAGGGAGGTGGGGGGAGGTAGCCCAACCTGACCCCCCCAAAAAACCTGGAGATTTCAGTCACAAAACCCGCATACCCGTATTTTAAGCAGATTATATCTCCATGAGGTTCATCCTGAGACAGTGGAGTTTGGCTGGGGGCACGGAGGCAATTTTGGATTGTGGAAGCAAGTGGCTGCCAGGGGCTCTGCTTGGGTGAGCACCAGGATGACCTACCCCCTCTGTTTTACCCTGGTCTGTTCAGCCTTGCACGGGTCTGAGAGTAACTGCAGCTTTCGATTTCTTTTGAGCTTTATATATGGGTCTCTAAAGCAAGGCTGGTAGAAGAGCTTACATGGTGGTGCTGGAGTTGGTTCGTGGGGGTGACTGCCAGTGATTCCAGGAGGATAGGGAAGTGAGGAGAGGTAGCCCATCCTGACCCTGAGAAAGCCTAAATTGTTATTAAATAAACTAGGTTGAATGAAATATATATATATATATATATATATATATATATATATATATATAGCAATAGCACAGCGGTAGGGCGTTTGCCTTGCACACAGCTGACCTGAGCTGACCCTGGTTGGATTCCTCTGCCCCTCTAGGAGAGCCTGGCAAGCTACTGAGAGTATCGCACCTGCAAGACAGAGCCTGGCAAGCTACTTGTGACATAGTCGATATGCCAAAAACAGTAACAAGAAGTCTCACAATAAAGAGGTGCCCACTCGAGCAAATCAATGAACAATGGGAGGATAGTGCTACAGTGCTATATATATATATATTTTTTTTTAATGTGGCTTCTGGATAGCTTAATGTGGACTTTATGCTTTATCTACTGGACAATGCTGGGCTCAGTATGATCACACTGTCTCATTAGAAAGTTTGGGGAAGCTTCCTGCTTCTTGGCAAGTCCCCTGACTCCGAGACCACCTCCTCACATAGACCTCACCTCATGGACTGGCATTGTTTCTCCCTGAACTTGTCTCCACACCCCTCCCCACTACCAGACTGCACACTCTCAGGGCAGAGAGCAGTTTCTATCTCCACAGCCCGTCCAGAACTCAGGGAACACTAAGAACATACTATGTGCTGTGAGCAGCTAATTACGATGCTTCCTTGTCTGCAAGGTATTTTATTTTATTTTAATTTATTTTTGCTTTTTGGGCCACACCCAGCAATGCACAGGGGTTACTCCTGGTTCATGCACTCAGGAATTACTCTTGGCTATACTTGGGGGACCATATGGGATGCTGGGAATAGAACCCGGGTCAGGCCACGTGCAAGGCAAACGCCCTACCCGCTGTGCTATCGCTCCAGCCCCTCCCAAGTATTTTAAAAGACTTATTATTATTATATTTGGTTTTTAGATCACATTGGACAGTGCTCAGAGCTTACTGTGGTAGTGCTTAGGGAACTGAATATGCAGTGCTGGGGACTGACTCAGAGTCACCTGCATGCAAGAAAAGTTCTTTAACCCCGTACTATCTCTCTGACCCACCACAACTACTTTTTAATATTCTGTCTCAGGGCTTCCTGGGTGGAAGTTTCTAGGTTACTGTGCACAATGCACAACCTTGGAGGATTTACAGGGACACCCCAAAAGCAAACCTTCTGGTTCATTCTAGAATCCTGCTTCTAAGAGGCCACCACGTGGGTACAGAATAGAAGTGAGCAGACCAAGCTAAGTTCCAAGAGGAGTGGAGGAATAAAGAAACGAGGAATGCAGGCCAGCAGGAAGCAAGGTGTGTCCTCGGTCTCTGAGCACTGGGAGCTGAGAGCAGCTGTCCAGCAGGTAGGCACTTGGGCCAGGAAGGAGAAGGCGGCTTGCTGGGGGGAGCCACGGGGAAAAGTTATGATGTTTGACCAGGGAGAAAAGACAGATCTTTTGATGAATTGTGCTGGAGCCTCATTCACTGTATCATTGTATCACTGTCATCCCGTTGTTCATCGATTTGCTCAAGCAGGCACCAGTAACATCTCTATTTGCCCCAGCCCTGATATTTTACAGCCTCTCCTTACTCATCTTTCCCAACGGTGCTGTATTGAAGGCTCCTTCAGGGTCAGGGGAATGAGACCCGTTATTGTTACTGTTGGAGCCTCATTAAAAAAATTCCACTCCATCTGCTGTGTTTGAAGAGATACCCCTCTGAGAACTGTGTTGGGCGTGTGGTGGAGAGAATCAGGGTGGGTGGGAGAAGACTGTCCCATGCCCAGATGGACCCTACCCACCTCCGACAGCCAGGACCTGCGCTCGCTGCTTCTCTGACTAGGCTTTTGAGCACACAGATATAAAGTGGTCAAGGCAAAGATCATTCCGGGAAGGAGGCAGACAGGAAACACACCCATGTGAGCACAGTTTTTTGTAGCTTCTCCTTCCAAGATGAGGCATGGTTTTGGTTTGTCCTTGAATCTGGGTGATATCTATTGTTTTAGACCTGAGGTTCCCAGATGTATTTAGTTTACCACCCCCTTTCCAGAAAAAAAATGAGTCAGTGCTCCCTAATCTATCTTCTTTTAGCCAACAATCAGAAGCACCCCCTGCTATTGTATCTCTTACTGCCCCCTGATGGTTCTGGCACCCCCAGGCGGTGCTGGTCTCCTTCACTTTGGGAAATACTGCTTGAGGCATTCTGACGGAATGGAAGCTTGAAAAGTGCTTATACACTGTGCATTAATCACTCTTTTCTTTGTGGGGGGGGGAGAGCATCTTGGTGAGGGGTCAGAGAGATAGAAGAACAAGTAATAAGATGCTTTCCTTACACAGACCTGACCCGGGTTCGATCCCCAGCACTGCACAGGGTTCCCCAAGCCCTGCCAGGAGTCATCCCCCAGTGCAGAGCCTGGAGCAGGCCTGAGCACTGCTGAGTGTGGGCACCTCCCTGCCCCCAAAAGACGTCTAGGTGAGTGCCAGAGAGAGCTCAATGTGCTGAGCATGTGCTTTGCATGCAGGAGACTAGGTTCAATCCCCAGCACCACAGGGTCCCCCGAGCACAAACAGGAACAAACAAAGAGTCAGGAGTCTCCCCTGGGCACCACTGGGTGGGACCTCACACACAAAAAAGTTTGGGTGAGCTTGTTCGATACCAGAAACATGCGGACTGATCATCTATTGAGCTCCACTTCATGGCCTCCAACATATGCGAGATGTTCTTCTTCTTAATAATAATATTCACAATATTAATTATATTGTTATTACAAGAAGAGGAAACATTTCATGGAGTTGACCATGCTGAATACTTTAGGTACGTTCATGTGTTTACCCCTCCCCACTATCTTATCTACTGTGGGAGCCTTGGAGGGCAGAGAGAATTTAGATAACTCAACGGAGGCCACATAGTTAGGAAATAGTGGAGCTAAGATCTGAACAGAGTTCAGAGGCGGTGGAGCGTGGGGTGGGGGTGGGGCGGCTTTGGGGGATCCAGCGTTTGTTTTTGAGTGCAGAGTTGGAACACTCTTGCGGAGGAAGAAGCAGGAAGTCAGGGGGGGTGGGACAGACCCTGGGTTTTGTGCTGGGACACAGCATGAGGCAGGCGGTGGAGAGAGCTGAGGAACAGAGCTCTGAGGATGGAATGACAGGTAGAAGGAGCCAAGACAGGCAGGCAAGGGGCAATCAGGAGCTGTCTGAGAGCCAGGCAACCCCGGCAAGGCAGCGGGAAAGCCCATGTGCGTGTGGGTGAAACCGAAAAGCAGGAAAGAGCCGGCAGAGGAGCCCAGCCATGGTCCAGGCACCCGGGCATGAGGGTGTGGACTGGGATGGTGGTGCCTGAGATGGGAGGCAGGCAGGACCCTGGCCTTGCTCTGCAAGGGATGACTCCCTTGGAATATGGGTGTTTCGGGGAGAGGGGGCTGGAGAAAGAGAAACAGTAGAGGATGCAGGAAATGGGAATGAGGCTCTTGGATGTATTTTTCATCCACCCATGGCGTCCGTTTTGGCAAAAAAACAAATAAATGTCCCCCCACCATCCCCTTGTAGCTTGTCTGTCTTCTGGCTGTCACACAGAAGCCACGAAGTGGTGCCACCCCCCACCCACATGCTTCATTGCAAAATAGCAATGGGTTTTGCAATGTCAGTTCCTAACACATGCATTGGTGAGCCCAGAACAGGGATGGGGGTGGATGCCAGCGCTGCCCCCTGAGGTGGTGAGAGATCAGGGCTGCGAGGTTTTGTGAGCTGAGCTGTGGAGAAGCTGCAAGGAGGGTCGGTTGCCCGGAGACCAGGCAGCTTCCCTGCCGCCCCGACTAGCCTGTGGGTCCGGGTGCATCTCATTAAAAGGCGAGAGGGACAGCTGGCTGGCACGTGCTCTGAAGTGGGGCTTTCAATGTCCCAGGTCGGGGTGTCGTGTTTGTAAGTGGCACTTACAGCCGACAAGGGAAAAAGGAAAAGGGGAGAGGGAGAAAGGCTGCTGAGTTGATCGCGATTATTCTGATTTCAACTGAGCCAACAGAGATGGAGAGAGATGGGTGGGCAGCGCCTCCTTGAAATCCACCTGAAATGAATTAGCCCCCAGTAAAAGTAGGTGTTTATCTCAAGTCATTGCCTCAAATAGCCGGCTACCTGTTGGAAGAGGGGTCTGATCGATGCAAACCGGAGCAGCCGTGCGTGAGCTGTTACACAGCGGTTAGTATTGATCAGAGCTAAAGGCTGCCGATAGGAATGTGGAGCGAGCTGACAGGCAGAGAAGAGGGAAGGAGGAAACAGCCTTTGCTGGTGGCAGCCGTACAGAGAAAAGCCGATAAAAAGTCAATTCCACTTAACGGAATGGCTGCTAACTAAATATTTGGGGGGTCCGAGCTTCTAGGTAGCACTGCAGCGTCTCTGTTGGGGAACTGAGCCATCAAGTGAGAGCTGGGCATTGACAGGCAAGGTGGCAGGGCGCTGGGGATGGATGAGGAGCAGGAGTGGGTAGGGAGGGTCTCATGCTGCAGGGCGAGGTGGGTGGTTTCCGTCCGGCCCCGGCTAACCAGGAGAGTCACGGGGTACTGCAGGAGATGGACAAGAGCTGCAACTTCAAACCCTGAGGCGTTCCTCTAAACCTAGGGCTGTTGGAACCGGCCAGAGGAAGATGATGTGATGGTGAGAGAAGCAGAGCAGAGGGGTTCAGATGGGCGTGGATGCGGCAGGAAGGGGCTGGCATCGATCAAGAACTTGTTTTCCTGAACTTCTATGCACTTGGCTTTCCTTGGGGGAGGGACACACCCAGTGAGGCAAGGGCCTGCTCCTGGCTCTGCTCCCAGGGATCACCTGGGTGGTGCTTGGGAGACCCATATGTAGCGGTGGGGATCCAACCCTGGGTGGGCTGATACAAGGCAAGCGCCCTGCCGCTGTTCTGTCTCTCTATCCCTTTCTTGAATAAAGGGTCACCAAAGAACTTGTGGTCAGTGACACGTGGGTCCCTCCAGGTTGGGCATTTCTCTGAGTTGGGCAAATACCCAACTCTCCTGCTCTCTGCATGGTGTGGAGGTCACGGGCATTTGTGTGGATCAGAGCAAAATCCTAAGAAAGCTAACACCAGTGTCGTGGTTCTGTGGTGTTGTGGGTTTTGGGTGGTGAGGAATAAAATCCAAATGTCACACTGCTTATATCACAGATCTATTCTGTTCATCACCTAGCACCAGTGAGATGATTGCTGACATAGGAGGCTGCCTGGTATAAGGCCCCGTGTCTACCTGTGATGAGGGGTTGGCCTATTTAGCCCCATTGCTTTCTGCATCCAAATCTGTCCTGAGAAATGGCTTATCTACAAAACTTGGATAATAACATAGCTGTTATTATCCATGGGGCAGCTATACTCTTTCTCATTTTTGGGGGGAGAGTGGAGTGTCACTTCTCGTGGTGCTCAGTGGACCATGCGGTACTGGGGATTGAACCTGGGTCTCTCCACACCAAGCATGTTCTCCAGACTATTGAACTATCTCTGCAGCTCTGCTCTCTCACTTTTGGAACTTTGTTTTTGTCGTTGGGTTGTTTACAGGCCAAACTTGGAGGTGCTTGGGAGACTATTTGTGATGCCGGGGATTGAACCCAGGTTGGCTGTGTGCAAAGCAAGCACCCTACTTGCTGAACTATTGCTTCAGCCTCTCTCTCTTTCTCTCCGCCCTCCCCCCACACCCCAGAACATACATACACCTGGCTGTGCCCTGGACATGCTCCTAGCTCTTTACACAGGGATTACTTCTGTTGGTGCTCAGGGGACCCAATACAGGGATCAAACTCAGGTTGGCTGCACTCACGGCAAGTGCCTAAAACCTGACAACTCACCAGCCCTCTCATTTGTTTTTAGTATATAATAGTTTGGTTTTCAGACTCTGTACTTTGTGATTTCACGTATATACACACATACTATACATAACACACACATAATAGATCCATTACTATCATCTGCTTATTTAACCTTCTCAGCAGTCACAGGAGGTCAGTCTTACATGAGGAACATGTCAGAGATGAAGACACCAGGGCTGGAGTATTATGTTTCTCTACCTTTCCCAGGGTGCTCTGGAGCAATAGCACAGCGGGTAGGGCGTTTGCCTTACATGTGACCAACCCGGCTGACCTGGGTTCGATTCCTCCACCCCTCTTGGAGAGCCTGGCAAGCTACTGAGAGTATCTCGCCCACATGGCAGAGCCTGGCAAGCTACCCATGACGTATTCAATATGCCATACACAGTAACAAGTCTCACAATGGAGACATTACTGGGCCTGCTCGAGCAAATCGACGAACAACGGGAGGACAGTGACAGTGACAGTGACCTTTCCAAGAGGTTGCAGAGCTAGAGTGAAGAGGGAGCTAGGATGAAGGCAGGGAAGCTAGGATGGAGGGGAGCTAGGACGGAGGGAGGAACTAGGATGGAGGGGGGAGCTAGGATGGAGGGGGAGCTCAAACCAGGACTCTTTGGGCTCTTGTTTCCCCATGAAGCTGGTGTCCTCCCTCTTCCAGAGTTAACCAGAAGTCCTGGGGCCAGACTTTCGCGGAGTACCAGGTCTGCAGCAGGTCAGAACCCACACCCTTGTTAGAGCGCATTGATGATTTTTCTGAGTAGCTGCCTTGCTCGAAGGGCGCTGGGGGGGACAGACGGGGGGGGGGGGACGGGGGTGTCTCACCCGGAAATTCCTAAGGGAAGTTTGAGAAATTCGGAAGGCAGCAGGAGGGGCCCCCACCTTGGCTGCACTGATGTTCACCCAGAGAGAGGGGCGACAGGACAGAGGGAGGACAGACAGATCTCCGCCCCCGGGCGCCCCTGCTGGAGGGCCAGGGTCCTCCTGAGAAGTGCAGAAGTGGCCCTGAGCTAAGTCCTGGCCCTGCGGCTCTGGACTAGCCTCGCCCGGACTCTCAGCAGATGACCAGAGCTGTTCCCAAGATGGGGTCGGCCCTTCCTTTCAGGCTCTGTTGGCAGAGAAGGCTGGAGAGGTACCTCCCTGGCCCCAGTTGCAATGACTTATTATTTGTTTTTTAATGGGTTTTTGGGCTACACTAGGCAGTGCTCTGGTTTTGCTTCTGGCTCTGCACCCTAAGATCACTCCTGGTAGGGCTCATGGGACCAAAAGGGGTCCCTTCCCAGCTGCAATTTACTGGGCCCCCACTGGACAGCTCCTCCCCACTCTGCAGGGAACAGGAAGAGCACTCTTATCCCCTATACCACATCATGGGAGGTCCAGAGCCTGTGAGATGAGGGTCTTCCCTCTGAACCCGCATACTTGGTGCCAGTACCAAGCTCTGGACCTCCCACGCTCCCATATCCTGCCCAAGAGGATCACTCGGACCCCCTGTGATTGCAGGGGACATAGAATCTCAAAGCAGGTGAATGGCTTCTCGTAACTGTTCCAGTTTTATCGGTGTCCTCGGAGACCAGCTCACAACTTGCTGAATAGCGGCCCTTGGACACTCATTTATTTAGCGGGCAGTCTTTGCTGTGGATCCAATGCTAGATGCATTGCACTGACTGCTAATTCAAAGTACTGATGTGTGCTTGAACCCCTATGCGCGCGCGCACACACACACACACACACACACACACACTCACACACACACACACACACACCATCCCTCTTCTCTGGCTCCTCAAACAACACTTGGGTGTGTGCCGAGGGGCGTGTGCTCAGGCTATTTTGAGTCTCCGTACTTAACGCTTAGCAACTTTAATAAACTTCATTCCTTTAGGTAGAAGACTTAATATTTTAAGTATGGTTTTAATTACCCTCCTCCTCATGGTTGAAAGCAAAACCAGGAAAACAGAGGTGGGGGGCGGGGCGGGGAACCGAACCCATCCCATGGCCAGTGGCTGGACTCTGTGTGAGAACAAGGGCCAGGCAGCCGGAGGCGGGTTGGCGTGCTCCTTCCTCGGACACCTCAGGCGCGTCACCCTTTGGGCTTCCGATGTGTTGCCTCTTTTCTCTGGCACCGCTGTAAACATTCCTCTTTGGGCCTTCCCAGAAATGTGTCTTATGGAAGGGATTAGCTATTTGTGCGTTTAGAGCACAGAAGGTAAACTGCTCTAACCTAACCCACATAATTAAAGTGGAAAATTTCTGGAGGAGGGAAAAAGAAAAACATCAGGGAAAATACCATGTTTGGGAGAGGAGCGGCCGTAGGCGGGTCCCGGGAGAGCTCTCTGTCGGCGGGCACTGCGGGAGGAGCCCCAGCCACCCAGCCCGCCTTTCCTCACCCCAGTCTCCTCCCTCCTGGAGATGAGAAGCAGCTTGAGGGAGGGACATAGGGGTGGAGCAAGGAGTTTTTTTTTTTTAACCATGCCTTATTTGTTAATTTACCTATTTTTGGGAGGGGGAGGTTGGCACTACTGGTGAGGTTCAGGGAGCCCTGAGGCACTAGGGCTCAAACCCAGGACCTCTGAATGTAGGACGTGCATGTTTCTCTCTGAGCCCCACAGCTGGACCTGCTAGCATTTTTATATTTATTTAATATTTTTTAGGCTGTGCTTGGGGCTTACTTCTGGTTCTGTGCTCATGGATCACTCCTGGAAGTGCTCAGGGAGCCAAACAGGGTGGTAGGGATCAACCCGGGTTGGCTGCGTGCAAGGCAAGCGTCTTGCCTGCTGCAACTCTGTTTCTGCCCCCGACCCCCAACATTTGAAAACATCGCATTCGTTCCTTTTGCAAGGTGAAGTATACAAGGAGGAAAAGACAGAACAAAATACAACAGCACTCTTACAGTTCTAATAAATCTGGCTGACAGAACACAAAACCAATTTGTGGAGCTGATTTTGGAAACTCAATAAAGGAAAGCACAGAGGCCAGGAGGCGGTGGAAGCACTGGAGAGGCGTGTACTTTGCAAGTGTCTTGGGTCCATCAACAGCACCACACCTTCCCCCCAGCCACTGCCAGATGTGGCCCCCAACACCAAAAGAGAAAAAAAAAAAGAAAATGAGGAACTCTGTTTGCCCCACCAAGTGTAGTCCTCTCTAAAGCTGTCACCATTAACTTTTTTTGCAACTCAACTCCCTCCTTCAATTCAGAGAAACTATCCTGCCCAGGGGTATAGCAGCACTGAACCCCCACCCCCCAACTCCCCACCGCCCCTCAACCTCTTTCCCATGTACCAGCTCATGTGGCTGATGTTTCAGCAATATGGGTCCCCTCTGCACACAGAGCCATTGGCTCTAGATAGTTAGTCATTTCCCCTCTTCCCTGGCCTTCGCTGCCATGGTTGCAATGATGGATGTGGCCTGTAATCACTCTGCCTTGATGCTCACCACGGCACCAAGGAACTGCCCGTGAGCACGCTTGCCAACAGTGTCAGCATATTCCAGCTACAGTGTTGGTGAGCCACTCATGGCCACCGTGCTTGCTGGGGTGTTGTACTCTTGATTGGTGCTGCAGCAGAGAGGTTGGACTGTGCTAAGAGCATGCTGGTGGTGCTCAGAAGACATGACTCAGGTGTACAAGGCAAGTGCTTTCAGCCACTGAGTCATCTCCTGGGCTCCTCAAGGATATTCGGATTTAAGCAAAAGAAAGTTCCCCCTGGCATGTCCATTCTGGGTCTAGAATAGGAATGCTTGGGCCCAATTCAGTTTCTAGCCTTTGTTGGTCCTATTGAATCTCTGGGGGTCTGGATTTCTTTCTCTGTAAGGTGGGAAAGTAGCAATGAGCTGGACTTTGAGGGCACATTTGAGGGCCTTTTGGTCTAGCTAAGATCAACGTGATTTTTTTTTGGGGGGTGGCACACCTGACTGTGCTCAGGGCTTACTCCTGGCTCCATGCTCAGAGGTCTCTCCTGGTGGTGCTGGGGGACCATATGGGGCACCAGGGATTGAACTGGGTTGGCCACATGCAAGGCAAATGCTCTACCTGCTGATACTCTCGCTCCAGCCCTTGACCAACGCAATTTTAAGAGGGGAGCCCAGAGAGAAACTTCTAGCCTGAAGATGCTTAGGGTAACAACGGCTGATAGAGCAAGAGGGTGGGCTGGTGGAAGAGGTGGGGGAAGAAGCAAAGGGGAGGGAATCACAGGAGTTGCCTAGAATGTGATTCTGCCAGGGGCTAAAGCGAGATCTTGATTTCCTCTGTGGTTTGCCATATTGCCTAGAAATTGCCAGAAGCCACAAGAATTTCTTGAGCTTGAAACTCAACCCTCCCCTTTCCCCCAACAAGTTGTCTCTCCTAGAGTACAGAGATGGGGATTCCCGGCTGGGACCCCCTCTCTCCTGAGTTTGTGGTGAGTCTTCATCTTGGTGTGTTTTTACATCTTGGTGTGTTATATCCTCACAGAGAGGCTATTTTATTATTGACTGTGAGTTAAAAATGATAGGGGGTGGGGTGGCGTGTTGACCTTAGATTTAGTGGTGATCTCAAATGTGCCTCCCAGGGAACGAATTCTAGTGTCAGTGAAACTGCATTCACTTGGCGTCCCAGGCACAGAGGTTGGAGCCAAGGGAATGAGCTGTGCCATGATCACTTCAGGGCACATATAGCAGGTCTGGGGGATGCACAGAAACAGCCCTCTTCTCTTGTGACTTCCACACCTGCCAGTTCAGGGTGAGGTAGGCACCAACGACGCCCTCAATGATGTCTTTGGTTTGCCTCTTTTATGATCCAGCTGACCTCAGTGGCCACAATGGCACAAAGAAACAATATCACAGAGGCATCCCGTCCCCCACCCCTTTACAAGGGATGCAGTGTGGGTTTTTTTTTAATAGGTCACACCTATTTGTGCTCAGGGTTTACTCTGGGCTCTGCACTCAGTGATCATTGCTGGTGGGCTTGGGGGACCAGGTAGGGCACCAGAGTTGGAATCCAGGTTGGACATGTGCAAGGCAGGTGCCCTACTGGCTTCCTATCATTCTGGTCCCTGAACAGCAGTCTTTTAGAAGACAAAATGCCAGGAATGCTGAAGGGTAATAGCATTAAATCACTAAAAAACTATATGATAACATAGCCAGAAAATCTTGAAAATTGGTTCAAAATTGGCTTTCCATCTTTGACAAATATTTTCTATGCATGGAGCCAGCCCCAGCTCAGAAGACTTCATGATTGTAAGCATTTGCTTAGTTTTGCAGATGTACAGTTCATTCACCAAACTGCAAGTTACAAAGAGAAGCAGAGAGAACGGGTGAAACAGGGCTGGGGGCTTGATTCAGTGAAAGAGCACGTGCACTGCACACATGAAGCCCCAGGTTCAATCTGCTCAGGCAGCAGTCGCAGCAAAAACAAGAAAAGATTGCCACTGACAAATTTTTTTTTAAATTTTTTTTGGGGGGGGGGGGGCGTTGAGGGCACTGGATAGAATGGGAGATAAAGTACAAATTTTCCTCGATAGGTGGGAATTCATATCAAAATTTACCCTTATCTGAGACACAAAGTTGAACTTTATAATAGAAATCATCTACCTCATGCTTCAAAACATGTTATTTTAGTTCTCCACCACTTCTCTCTCAGATGATTTGCAAACTTAGGGTCTATGTGGCAGGGAGAAAGGTTTATTTGGTTTACATGTGGTGTTGGTATTTGTGTCCAAGGGTCAACATTCAAAATTTGAACTATTTTGAGTCAAACATGTATATTTATAGCTTCTCTAGAAAAACAGAAAGCTCTGGCTTCTCTGCCTGAGAATCGTCAGGTGGAATTGAAGAGCAGCTGCCCCTGGGGGTCAGTGGGGTCAGTGTGTTTGCCCCACTCCACACCTCTCCCTATTGCCTTATACTCCACCTACTTCATTCCTTATATTACATTCCATGTTGATTCCGAGTACCATCTCTTTTTTTGGTGGCGGGTGGTGGGGAGGTCACAGCCGATGGTGCCCAGGGATCACTACTGGTGGGTCTAGGAGGACCATATATGGTGACAGGATTGAACCTTTGCCAGGGTGCAAAGAAAACACCCTACCCACTGAACTGTCTCTCCAGCCCCCAAGTACCATTTGCCATTTCTGTATTATTTGTGTTCCTTTTTTAGGAAAAACTCCCCCCACCCCCCCAACCCTGCCCGGATCCTCTTCTCTCTTCTTATTTATTCCATAGTTGAAAGAGTTCTCTGGGACCCTATTCTTGGCTACTTCTAGGATTCAACTCTCAGAACTTTGAGTGACGCAAATTTTACAGTCAGAATCTTTGGATTCCGAAAATGATCAGCCCAAACTCTCCAAGCAGTTTTGGGATGGATGGAATTGATGCTTCTCTCTGCTTCTTCAGTGGATTCTAGAGTACTAACTGGTTTTCATACTTGTGTAGCAAAAGATCTTGGAGCAGCCTAAACCTCCTGCCCACTAGATAATTCGGTTGCTTAACAAACCATAACCACTCTAATTACAGAGCAAACATGAGCAGTAAATGGTCTGAAAATGGTTTTACTGTTTTCTGTTGGGAAAGTTCACATGTAGGAACATTATAGAACAGTTTTAGAAATTTCCTTATCATCCATTCCAAATATAAAAATTACAGTATGTGAATATTCCAGCTGTTCTACATTTTCAAATCTCAGAACTAATGAGGCTGGAATCAACTTTATTGACATCTAGTCCAGAGGAAGTTCAGCAAGGCACCGGGATGAGGTGACTGGTGGGCCCATGAAGCCCCTTGCCTCCCTTTCTCTGCTTGGAAGTTACTGCCAGCTCAGCCTCTCCTGGGTCACACTGTTACAGCCTCAAGGACAATAAGGCCAGGTCTGGGACAATGCGGTCTGGGAGATGGAATCTGAGCACGAGACAGACACTGAGGTTCCGCACTTGGTCATAAAATCGTTCTGGGCGTTTTCATGCCAGCCTTCAGCCAACTACAATCTCCTGTTTGCCTTCTAAGGAGATTAAGACTGGACATGTTATTTTGTTTCCGTTTTCGTTTATTTGAAGGTTTTATGATGTCTTCGTTGAGCGGCTCAGGGGACTTGCAGATAAACACACTGCTTTTAAAAATGGTCAGTAGTTTCTAGTGATTCTTTTTAGGTGGGTGCCATGGATCTCTGGGTAGATTAGGTTCCTTGAAATGATGATTTAAACAGGAATGGTGGTCTCAAAGCAATAACAGAGGTTGCATGATGCAAATGAAAAAAATGAGGGTATCCAGAGAATTTGCCTGAAGGCTCCCAGAGTTCGGTTATGGCAAAGTGATCAAAAAAAAAAAAATCCCAAACAAACCCACATTCTGGTTTAAAACTCTTTGTTATTTATTTTATTCCTCTTCATTTATTCTTCTTTCTTCTCCCCTTGATTTTTTTTGGTGGTGGGGGTGGGGGTGTTTGCTGTAGTGATCACAGATCCCACACGTTTTGTTGTGGTGCGCACTGGAACTTGCACACGTGATTTTGGGACCTGCATCTGTGGTTGTGGTGGTACATGTGTCTGTAATGCTGGTACACGTGACTGTGGTACTAGTACATGACTGTGGTATTGTACACATGATTGTGGTATTGTATATGTGACTTTGGTATTGTACACATGGTTGTGGCACTGGCCCAGGAGCAGAATGCTCACTTCCCAGGGTACAGTGCTCACATGCTCTTTTTTTTTGCTTTTTCGGTTACACCTGGTGATATTCAGGAGTCACTCCTGGCTCTGCACTCAGGAATCATTACTGGTGGTGCTCAGGGGACCATATGGGAAGCTGGGAATCGAACCTGGGTCGGCCATGTACAAGGAAAATGCCCTACCCGCTGTGCTATTGTTCCAGCCCCTCACATGCTCTTGATCACACCTGTGACAGTGTTCCATGGGCCCTCTTCTCCCCTTTTTTCTCCTCCTCTCCTCTCTCCTCCTCTTCTCCACTTCCCTCTTCTCCTATCCTCTCCCCAGCATTCCTGCCACACCTGCTGTGCTCGGGGATCACTCCTGGCACTGTTTGGGGAACCATTTTGTAGTGCCTGGGATTAAACTGGGAGTAGCACAGCGGTAGGGCATTTGCCTTGCACGCAGCCAACATGGCTGACCCGAGTTCGATTCCTCCACCCCTCTCGGAGAGCCCGGCAAGCTACCGAGAGTATCTCGCCCGCATGGCAGAGCCTGGCAAGCTCCCCGTGACGTATTCGATATGCCAAACACAGTAACAACAAAGTTTCCAATGGAGATGTTACTGGGCCCGCTCGAGCAAATCGATGATCAACGGGAGGGCCTTTTTACCTTAGTCATGTGCAGGTCAAGGACCCGAGATGCTGTACAACTGTTCCCGAACCCAGACACTCACAACCCCCAACACTTAAATAAATCTTTTTAATTGTTTGGGAAACAGAGCTGAGAACTTCTTGAGTGCTGGGATGTCTGAGAGCTGGATTATAATCTGGCAGTTAGGGGAGATGTTTGGCCCCAGACCACCCAGTTCACCCACATGCTGTGGAGCAGGCTCCCTCCTGAAGTCTAGGGGTTGGGGATTACCCCAGTCTATGAGCAAACGCCTCAATGCAGGGCTCCCCTGTCATGGCAACTTTCCGTACAGCCCCTGAAGGGAGAGTCACACCTGCCTTGCCTGCCCCAGGCATCCTCAGACCATATGATTGTCCTCTTCCTCCTCCCTGTCCTTCTCAGCAGGCATGGGATGCCTCAGAATATCCTCCCACGAGGCCTCTCCACTGGGGTTTTTGGTCATTGGTCCACAGGTGTGAAGCAGCAGAACCCACTGCTCTGTATCCCCGTGTCTCCTCTTCGCAGAGAGCAGCCAGGAAACAGCTCCCTGTGGACCAGCTCAGTGACTGGAGCCCACTGAGCAAGGGAAATTCTTCACCGAATCCAACTCACTGCCTCCAGCGGAGGGACCCACCCCTGGGTTTCCAGTAAACGGCTCTGCAGCCCAGTGACGAGAAGGCCAGACACTGAGGACAGGTCTGGAAGCGTGTCTAAGTCCCTGCTCCTGGCCCTGTCTCCTTGCTGTGTAGAAGGAGCCTTTCGAAGCGGAGACTCTCAGTTGGTGTCTGTGCACGACTGCTGGGAACTGGGACAAAGGTCAAGCTTGCCACAGCCTGAGCAACTGTCCCCCCCATCCTCAGCTCTTCAGGGGCATCCAGACCTGGTCACAGGCCACCAGGCAGCACTTCTTCGCACTGCCAGTGGGACAGCGTCGCCCTGTGTGTGCTGATGGACTCCTCCTTGTCCCTTGGATGTTTCCTGTATTCTCCCCTCTCCCCTTCCCTTTCTCTTAACCCACTGAGTGACAGAAACGCCATGCTGACCACTTCATCAACCAATGACCTTGTTCCTCTGGCCTTCTGCCCCTCGTGCTCTCCTGGGCATGTGGCCTCCTGTTATATGTCCCTGTGAAAGGTCAGGACCTTGGCGCCACTCACACAGGGCATGTTTTCATTGTGATGCAGAGGTCTCAGGTCTGTCAGCTTTGCATTGGACCCTCTTTGAGAGCTGCATGCCGTGATGAGCTCTTGCCCTTGAAACACAGGGAGGGCTCTGGAATGGCCACTGCAAAGCAGGTCCACTCCTTGAGCAAGAACCTTTTCATGGCTCTGTCCCCTCACTGGCTGCTCTCTTCCCCCCTCCCCACCCCCCGAGAGAAAATGCTCCTCAGTGGCAGTCTGGCGAAGGAACAAGGCCAGGCGGACACAGCACATGTAGAATACCAGATGTGTCATGGGCATTGGGGGTGGGTGAGGCACGGAAACCATGGTGAGTTCGCACATTGCTCCCACTTCTTGTGGATGTGGGGGTGAAAGATGGAATGGATGGCCACTGTCTGTGCTAACTTGGAGCAGGCGTAGGATAAAGCATTTTCTACACATTAGCCATCTAGTCCCCTCACTGTCCCTATGACCTGGATTCTGCCAATGAACTCAGTTTTTTTTTTCTTTTTGGGTCATACCCGGTGATGCTCAGGGGTTACTCCTGGCTCATGCACTCAGGAATTACTCCTGGCCATGCTCGGGAGACCATATGGGATGCTGGGAATCGAACCCGGGTAGGGCCGTGTGCAAGGCAAACGCCCTACCCGCTGTGCTATCACTCCAGCCCCTGAACCCGCTTTTTTGAGGGGGGGTCACACCCAGAAATACACAGGGGTTACTCCTGGCTCTGCACTCGGGAATTACTCCTGGCAGTGCTTGGGAGACCATATGGGATGCTAGGAATTGAACTCATGTTGGCCGTGTGCAAGGCAAATGGCCTACGCACTGTGCTATTGCTCCAGCCCCTGAACCCACTTTATGGGTTGAAAAACTGAGGTTCACAAAAGGTCTGTGACTTTCCCAGAGGGTCACAGCAGAAGGGTGGGGGGACACTAAATGATCTCGCTGTTCCTACGCTGCCAGGCCACAGTGATTCTGCCACGGTGCCATGGAATCTCTTCCTTGGGCTTTTAGGTGGTGCTTCTGGAAAAGCTTGGTGCAATTCCCCATCTAGGGAAGGGCCGCAAATATCTCGCTTGACCTAACAGATGTGTTTATAAATGAAGTCTGGGAATCAACCAAGCTCTTCTTTTTCCTCTCCTCTCTAGGACTGGCTTTAAACTGCTTCCTACATCCCGTGGGAGTCTGGCCGGACAGATCCCTTGGCAGGGGCTAGAAATAGCTCTCATCAACTATTTTTGAGGAACATGTGATGTAAGGAAAGGAGGCAGGAACGGGCGCTATGAGGAGGAAAGCAGACAGCAGGCTGGGGAATAGGACAGACTCGATGAGGGCGGAACCAGGAAATGCTCAGAGAAATAGTGTCGCGCTTGACCAAACGACAGAAATTGGCAAAGACATCCCAGGCCGGTGGCGTTGTTGCCTTGCCCATCTCATGTATTTTTGCTGCATTCCATGAGTGTTGCCCAGGGGACGCTCCTTCAGGAGGGGGACATGCTTTAGTCTGTGCAGTGAACCCACTCTTATTTATTTACTTTTGTTCAATTTTTTTTTTTGCCACACTCAGGAGAGCTCAGGGGCTATTCCTAGCCTTGTGCGTAGGGGTCACTCCTAATCATGCTTTGGACACCCCATAGGGTCCCGGGGATCAAACCAGAGTCAGCTGTATTCAACACATTGGAAGTTGCCCCAGTACTATCTCTCTAGCTGTCAAACCCACTTTCCCAGATAGGAAATTGGTTTTTCCAAAAGCAGTAAGGCCCAAGGTCACCATCCCTGCTCCCCACACCCCTAGCCTGCATCCCCACCAAGGGCCCATGTGTCTCTCTCCTGGAACCTCCAGGAACAATGCGGAGGTGTCTGGTAACACCACAATTTCCTCCGAACGCTTCGGTTTTGTCTGCCGCCCTTGTCTGGCAGGTTAGTCTTTTTGACCGTCTTAACTCACCTGGTATAACATTGTCTTTCATTGAGAAATGAGACGCTGGAACTCACCTCTCTGGTTCCGGCAGAGCTGGACACTGTCCAACGGCACTCGGAGAGGCCCGTGGAGGCAGCCAATGATATCTCCTGAGCTGAGGGAGAGAAGAAAGAACAAAACCGTGTCGGAGAAAGCTTTGTAGGCCAAGTGGCGAGCGGACGACACGATCTTCCCATTCCTTTCGGCTTATTTTTCTTGGGTAAGATTTCTATCTGGGGTCGGGGCTTGTGAAAGTCTTCCCCACCTAGCAGAGGAATGCAACTAAATGGCACGGTGGCGGCTCCAGTTCACCCGTGCGCTGATAATGAGCAGAAAAAAAGAACCTCCTTCCTCCAGTAAAGGAGGCTTTCAATATGCAAGCCGGGGCGCCAGCCTCTCGCAGGCAGCTGATGTTAATTAGAAATTCAACAGCGCTTTAGCCCAGCCTTTTCTACCTTCTTACACCTGAGAACGGACCTTGCGTGGCCGTTACACCCAAGGAGTCAAGACCGGTGGTTTTCAATCTTTTCCACTGGTGGACCCACACCAGTGCTTAGGACCCACACCGCCATCTTCTCCTAACAATCGGGTCAGTGTTGCCCCAAGTGGGTGATGTCGCTCCCAGGGGCTGCTGGGACCCCCAGAAGTAGCCTTGGCTTATGGGGGTGCTGTTTACTGGCTTAACATGTAGATGCCGGAGCTGCAGTTTGTGTTCATTAAACCACATTCAAGTGTGAGCCACTGGTGGTACACATCAGCGTGTTAGAGCAGATGGGTTTCCAGGGAGAGATCCTGCACTGTAGCACTGTCCTCCCATTGTTCATTGATTCGTTCGAGCGGGCCCAGTAACGTCTCTATCGTGAGATTTGTTGTTACTGTGTTTGGCATATCGAACACGTCACGGGTAGCTTGCCAGGCTTTGCCGTGTGGGCGAGATACTCTCAGTAGCTTGCTGGGCTCTCCGAGAGGGGTGGAGGAATCAAATTCCGGTTGGCCGGTGGGCCGCGTGCAAGGCAAACGCCCTACCCACTGTGCTATCGCTCCAGCCCAGAGGGATCCTGAGTGATGATTATTTTTTTCCCTGAAAGGGGAGTGGTAAGACACAGACGTTTGGCACCCTCTGCTCTAGCTGAAGTCAAGAAAAAGCGGTGGTAGAGGGATCAGGATGAGGAGGCAGAAAATCGAAAGTGAACTCGGGGGCTGATGGAAAGTGACGAGGCACCCGACGTGTCTCCAGCCTGCCCATGCAGGCAGAGAGGCCTGGTGTTAACTACTGAACATTCGCCCGGCTTCCCATTCCCCCTTTCCCTGGGTAGCTGCGGTGAGCTGGCTGCCGCGACGGAGCTTTGAACCTATCCATCAAGTCTCGGGAAGAGAGAGTTAGAAAGGCAAACATTATCTGGGATCAATATCTTTACAAATCCAAAGGAAACCCCAGCTCCCGAAGGGTTAAGCCAGGGAAGGAAAAGCCATCAGGCTGTTTAGTGAGCTAATGTTTTTATTGATGGGGGAGGCCTTTAAGTCCCTAACAGGAAGAGCAGGGAGAGTGGCAGGCAGTGTGGCTGGGCAGGAAGGTCCCGGGGAAGGCACTTCTCCTACCTCTGCTGCCAGCCCCTGGGTGTCTGCCCCATGCAGGGGTTGAAAACCCCAACACTATTCCACACACGGTCTTTTGCTCACGCCTGCCCCCTCCCTGGCTGGGGGAACCGACATCTCCTCCTAACAATCGGGCCATAATGTACCTCTCAGGCTAATGCGTGTACCAAAGAGCACATCTTCATTTAACAACTGTGATATAAAGCATATCTCAGGCTTCACATTCCTGGGATAATCCATATTTCAACCTAACTACCCTGGCATAACACTTCAATCTAATTCTGTCCCCGCCCCCTGTAAAGTACCTTGCAATCTAACACCCTCATTTAATGTACATCTCAGGCCATTATTTCGTATTTTGTAAGCCATATTTTGATATGTCTTTTCCATTAAGGCGCAGAACTTTCTAGAGACAATGGCAGGCGCTGCCTGCAAACTACCCGGCGCTGCTGCCATCCTCCCTGACAGGCTGCTGATGGATACGCCTCTGAACTTTCACCTTTGCCATCCTGGGTTCAATCCTGGCTGGTTTCTGTACTTGAAGCCTGATGCCTCCTACGGAGCAGGGCCAGTCAGAGAGCCCTGCACGGACCTGATGGGGCTTCTCGCGCTAACCAGCAGGGCGGGCCACCGCCGCTGACCAGACTCTACCTCCGTGAGGGCCGTCTGAGGTCAATGTCAGGGTCAGGGGTCAGGGTGTAGCTGCTGGCTAATAGAGTGTGTGCTAACACTGCTGTCAAACCGCAGGCTAACGGACAATGCCTGCCTCCTGCTGACGGCCTTACCCTAGGGGAGGGGGCGGGGGGCTGTATTGGAAACCTGCCAGTCTCGGAGGTGATGGAAGCGGCTGATCACAGCTAAAGACTGTTTGATTGTTGATGGAGAGCCAGTTCTGTGGTTGGTCCCCCAACTGAAAGGCCCGCAGAGCTGCTTATTGATGGCTGAGTTTTCCACACGTGATGGATTTCTCTCCTGTTTCCCATCCAGCTGGGCCACCTTGGAGGGGTGAGCAGTGGTGGAGGACAAGCGTCCTTCTGGGAGCCAAACGCTCTAGAGGGGAGGTAGTCACTGACTTCTGGGATGGCACCAACCTCCTGGGGCCTCCACAGAGTGGGGCTGATTGGTTCTTGCAAGAAAATCAATCTACAATGAAGTGAAAATAGATGCAAGAGGCCTTCCCAAGGCATGCTGGCAAAGGGGAAAGCAGGCAGGGAATGTGGGTGCTGGAAGAGATTCTGTACTCCAAACCTCAATAACTCAGTTGCATATTTTCGACTTATCCCATGTAGGAGGAAGCAATGAGGTTTCTTTCTCTCCCGATGGTGTATCATCAAGCTAGAAGTGCCCTGACACGTGGGCACAAAAGGAATTGCAAAATCTCCCAGCACTATAGGAATTCAAGAGAGGCAGCACAGGAAGTAGAAGACAAAGTGTAGAGATGAAAATGACCTTTATAAAGACAACCCCTTTATAAGAAACGCACAGATCGCAGAGGCTCACCAGCTAATGCAAAGCGCCCATGCAGCCTGCAGATAGAGATAATAAATAGCTAGAAAGCATACATGGGAGAAGAGCTTATTGAAACGGCAAAGGTAATTCTCCTCTTGCGTTATGCTTTAGGGAAACACCTCTAGAAATGGTAGCACTAATCATAAAGATGCTTACTTCCCACAGATGGAGAAGCATCCTGGTGTGGGGCTGGGAGGAGGAAGCAACATGAGATTATGAAGTGAACTTAATGGCTTTTCCTAGTGAAGAATCATGAAGGATAACTTATCAATGCTCTCTTCGGTTTCATGCCAGGATAAACAACATGATGTAATGGCATGTCAAAATGGCCTGATGGTGTCGAGGGAGACTTTAAACTGTTCCTAGTCACTGTTTCGCTCTCTTTGAGACCCTCATTCAGGGGGTGGAGAGATAGTATATTGGGTAGAATGTTTGCCTGTCATGTGGCTGACATGGATTCAATTCCTGGCCATCCCATACGGTTCCCAGAGAACCACCAGGAGTCATTCCTGACTGCAGAGGCAGGAGTAACCCCTAAGCATTGCCAGGTGTGGCACAAAATAAAAACAAAACCAAACTAAACAAAAAGTCCCTCTGTTCCCTGCTATATGAAAGAAGATTGTGCTGTCCACCTCGCACGATTGCCATGAGGATTAATGCAGAAGTCCTTGGTAGGGCATGGGAAACTGTTCCCATTCAAGACCCATGGATTTTCTTTCCCTGAAATTGGCTGTAGCTAGTTGATGATGGGCAGAAATCATTATGTGGGTATTAGACAATCTATTTTTTTTTGTCTGCAAGAAAGACAATCCCTGTTGAGAGCATGTAGACCAATTCCACTGGACTTCAGGGGGATACCCTGGACAGGAGGCCCCTCCTACTTTTACAAATAAAGTTTTATTCGGACACAGCCATGTTTATCCATTTACCTATATTCCACAGCTGCGTATGTGCTACAACAGCAGAGCTGAGTTGCCATGGTAGCCAGTGTGACCACAAAGCCCAAGTTTTCACATGCTGGACCTTTCCAGAAAGTGCTGCTCCCTCACCTATACCAACGGAACCATGTTCTCTCTTTTGCTTATAAGAAAATTGTTGTGGAAATCCAGCCTGCAAAGGAGTTTCAAGGAGCAGATATTTCCCCATGGACCTGAACTCATCTCTTGCTGGCACAAACTCTTGATTGTTGGTGGAACTTTTGAAGCAACCCCCTTGGTTGCACAGAGCAGTTTGACACCTATGACCTGGATCGTCTCAGGATCTTTCTCCTTTATCCCTTGTGTGGATGTCACTGTTTTTGTTGTTATGGTCATGGTGTGCTAAGGATAACACCAGGAGTGTTGGCAGGATCTTCTGGGAGGCAGAGCTGGGGGTCAGAGGTATGATCTCACCTGCACAGGCAACGTCTGGCCACTCAAACACATCCTCAGGTCCCTCTGGAGAGTTTCTTTAAAGTCTTGGAGACCCAGCCATCTTCAGAAAATTATTTTGGATTCTGGACCATACCCAGAAATGCTCAACACTGCTCCTGCCTCTGTTTTGAGGTCACCTGCTGGCTGAGGAGACCATATGCAGTGCCAGGGATCAAACAGGAGTTGGTGGCATGCAAAGAAAATGTTTAGCACTTGACTGTCTCTCCAGATTTGGTATTTTAAGAGATTAGAAAATGAGAATGAATATGCCTAAGACTGCAAATCCTAAATCCCTGCCCCCATCCCCTTCCCTACTCACTTTGCATTGCTGGGCAAGTCAAAGTCATTTAACTTTTCTGTTCCTCCTTTTCTTCATTGTCAAAAGGAGGATGATATTTGCCTCGTGATTTCTTGTAAGAATGAACTGGGAAACACTATTGAAAGCACTTACCATAAGCCTGGCTCATAGCAAGTGCTCCACAAATGTTAATTACCGTTGTGCTGCTTGTTATTCATATTCGGGGCCTTCGTTTCTGCACTAGAGGCTCTCTGGATATGGTCCTAAATACCATCCATGACATTTCCTGATTATGAATTAATGCAGCGGCTCATTCGCGCCCACCACACCTATTTTGTGGGTGCCAATGTGCTCCGTAAATGAACTGCAGCTCAAAGCCAGCTCCCATCCCAGCTCCTCGCTCTGTCACTCCGGCACGGGTGTGTGGGTGTTTATGGCTCCACATCGAGCGTGGAGTTTCAGAGTGACACCAGCGCTCAAAACAACTTCCTACTGCTCATCGCCGGCGGCTCCACAATTAAATTTTCAACTAGCAGTTTGGTTTCAATGCCTCTGAGGTAATTAGACCTTCAAGGCTCTTTACGGGGATTTTATCCTGTCAGCGAATGTGAACGAAACAATAATTATTATTTAATATTTATTGAGTGTCTTCATTGTGCGAGGTAGACTCGGGGATGTAACCTGCCTCCAGGTTGAAGATGACAGCATCATCGTACATCTGAACATGTCTTCTCAAAGTGGGAGAAGTGGCCCCGAGAGGTGGGCTGGGTTCTCCAATCCTGTGTGTTTGTCACCCACTGCTCATCAAGTGGCACACGGGGGGTGGAGAGGGCAGGGAAAGGCTCCTATTGGGTTATCCTGAAGGGCATCTCCTGAAGTTTGATTCCAGAATGGTCCATTCCAAAGGTGCTTTATGGCTTAGGGCCATACAGAGGAAATTATTTGGGTAACTTTTGTTTCCTTTTTCTTCTTCATCATCATCATCATCATCATCATCAAGAGAACTGTGAAAGGAAAGAACCACAAATACCTCTAGCTGAAAGCCGTCCCTTAGATATCTCCCTTTACCCCCTGAGATGATTAGATTGCCCAGACCCTGACGCACAGCAGCTGGGCAGAGAACGTGGGCTGGAGCCTTTGCTGCCATAAGAGAGTCCTGCATGCCATGCGGGGTGATGTGTTCAGTGTCCACCCTGGCCAGAATGACCTTCAAAATTTTGCTTATCATTCCACGCTTCAACTTTTCCATCTGCACGTGCCAATCACAATACTCCCTCGCAGGTTTCTTCTGCAGATGAAATCAAGACCTAAGCATGGTAGCTGCCATGAGGAAGAAGGAATGCCTAGATTCTGTTTGGGGGTGGTGTAGAGAAGAACGTGGCATGAACCTCAAAGCAGAGGTGGTAAACTTGAAAAAAATATTACACATCTCCATGCAAATGATATCAGTCACCAGAATTTTCTAGCAAAGAATCTGGCCCATTTCAATACTCAATGTGTATCTGTTAAATTGAACTGAACTGGATTTCTTTGTAAAGTCAGTAGAATCCTGTGAAAAATAATCACTAGCAAAATGAAAGAGTGCTGTGCAGGGAACAGTGATCAGGGTCGGGGAAGGACTGAAATCCACATCACTAGACCAAGAGCTAAACATGAACTCTTAGAAAAGAATGGATGAGGAGATTATTATTTGGCAATCAAAAGAATAGAAATAATGCTAAATGTAATAGATGGCTCTTGAAAACATGTGAAGTGAAAGGAGCCAGCCAAGAATGACCATATAACAAATGGTTTCATTCATGTGTACTGCTCACAATGTGAAAATTCAAAGAGACAGGAAGTAGATCAGTGGTTGTTCAGGGGCTGTGGGGAGAATGGGATGAGAATGATGTCACTGAATATAGAGTTTCACTGGGAGGTGATGGTAGTGTCTTAAGATTGAATATGGTAATGGCTGTACTACTTCATGAATATCCTAAAACCAGTATATCCTCTTCTTCTGGGATAATTTGTAGTCATTAAGTTATAAAACTCAACCACATTAAGTGTAAGAATAGATTTATAATAAAATCAAATATTTAATAAAGTTACATATATACTAATAGATACATAATCAATACATATATCCTAATGGATATATCTTAGGTTCCCACTGCTTTGTATATTCATTGTCTCTAAACTTTATGCATTGAACTTATATTGTCCTGGGAAAAAGTCAAATTACTAGAATACAATGCACAACACAGGCAAACGTGGTAAGACCCGCAGGATAAGAATGGGTGTTGGCAGCACCCAAAAGGAGAGAGAGAAAACAAAAGGGAATGTCCTGCCACAGAGGCAGGGTGGGATGGGGGATGGGGGGTGGGAGGGATACTGGGATTAGTGGTGGTGGAGAACGGGCACTGGTGGAGGGATGGGTACTCGATCATTGTATAACTGAAACCCAAGCACCAAAATTTGTAAGTCTACAACTGTACCTCATGGTGTTTCACTAATAAAAATTGAAAAAAAAAGAGAATGGGTGTTGGCTGGTAGAAGCAGATATCTTAAAGGGGTATGTGGAGAATAGAAAAGTTTTTCTGGAGTGCATACCTACACCCCATGTTATGGTGGCACTATTCACAATAGCTAGCAATTAGAGACAGTCTAAAAGTCCAGTGGCAGAGGGGATGGATAAAGCAGATATGGTGTATACACACCATGGAATACAGCTATAAAATAAAAACAAAATTATGCCACAAATGGATATATCTAGAAGATATGCCTAGTGAAATGTGTTTGATGGAGAGAGACAAGCTCCATATGATTTTACTCATCTTCTGGGCATATAAAACAACAACAACAAAAATAGCAACAGCAAATACTGGACTCTTTTACCAGAGGATGAAATGGTGAGAAGAAGGGAAGGTGGTAGGGTGGGCAGGTAAAGTGGGTTAAAGGGCCCGTTGCATGGCAGAGGGTGAAAAGTCAAGTGTGGGTGGGGACAGTAGTGTAGAAGCTCGACTTTGTGGATGACATGTAGATGTGAACTGAGAGGTCTATACGCCTAGAACGTATGTCATCTTACAAACGTTACTTCAATTTAAAAATTGAAGGCTTTCTGGATGGCAAAGAAACATCATAGCCTCACCATGGGGGAGTGGCTGATGTAACTTTGAGGAATGACCATGGTGAATGGGTCAGAGGCACATGGGTGAGGGCCTTGAAGAACCATGAGGAAGCTCTGATTCCCACAGGTCAGAGAGGTCAAGGTTTTACAAGACTGTGTGGTTGCCCTGCATCCTGGTCCAAGGGACAGAGGGATATTGAAAGGAAATTGCAGATGGATTTTCTGGATCCTGGGAACAGAAATGGCGAGCAGCTCCTTCTGAGGGAACATTTCCAATTCGCCTGGACAGTACTGGGGATTTTGGAAGCTCAGGAAGTCAAAGGGACCTGCCCGTGCATTTGCCTTGATAATCTTCCTGGAACTGTTCCCAGGACTGTGGCCCCCTCCCGCCATTGACAGTAGCAGGAGCCAGCCACAAGCAGAAGACAGGATGAAGGAGATTGCAAAGAGCCAGGAGCTCAGCCAAGAGTCGGCAAAGGAGTGTAGGAGTCACAAAGAGTGTTCCATGTGTGACCGAGTGGGACCCCCTGTGGGTGGCTCATGGGGACTGGCGTGGAGAAGGGACTGGGAAGCTGCCCTCCTGCTCAGTGGGGAAGGAGATCGATTAGTAATGTCTGCTTCAGAGAGCAAACCCATGAGTGTGACTTCTCATGCCAGCAGTTTCCAACTCTGCCAAAGAGTGACCCTAGGTTTCAGCCCCACCTCATTCTTCAAGGACCCACAAAATCAAGGTTCTCTATGGTCTGCCAGAAGAGTTGAGGCCTCACAAAGTAGGCTGAGAGATCTCATCTAAGTTTCTTTAAATTCCCATGAAAATATTCCAAGCCCCATGTGCTTCTTGAGTCAAATCCAGAAGAATTCCCTGGGTACCACTGACCTTGCTGAGGGTGAGGAGGGGTGGGGTTGGGGGAGCTACCCAGAGAAATGTGAACTTTCTATTTCGAGCCTTTCACCAGTGCACTGGCTGAACAACGAAAACATGGGGGGAATGAGGGGTGGGAGGGGTTTGGAACCTGTAATTCACTGAGCAATCCCCCTCAGTGACAAGCACAATATTTTTGCTCTGTGATACCCCTTGGAGGTATTTTCTATCCCATCCTGGCCACCAAAACACTGCTCATTTGTGCCTAGTGATGATTTCACTCAACCGGTGAGTCAAGACTCAGGAGATCGCTTAACTGCAGTCGTAAGAGCTGATGAAAATAAAACATACCTCACACCCTGAAAATCTTGCTTCTCCCCTCCTCTTCAATATTCAAGAATCTCATTTCCTTCCTGGTCATCAAAGATGGTGACAGTTGTGGGTGGATCAAGGCCCTAGCTTTATTAAGGGAGATTATTATTTTTTAAAACCCAAATTGTTTTCCATTGTAAACATTTAAATCCATATTAAGTCCAGATTAAGGCAGGAAGCTGCTTCAAAGGATAGTGGCTGGGGCTGAGGGGGAAAGCGGAGATACTGATAGATGAAATTGTTAAGGAATATCCATTTCCAAGAATATTTTCAGACCAGAAGACAACATTTTTGGGATTTAAAAGATATCCACAGAAAGTATGTTGCTCAACAATTGCTGGCCACTTTCCCAAACATCCAAACTGTATACAAAATAGGACCTGGGGCATTTCCCCCCCATGATTGGAATTAATAATGCAGATAAACCCAAATAAATCAGGATTAGTGTTCACCTCGTCCTGAGGCTTAGGATGCAATAGGAAAATGAAAAGAAAACAGGGAAAAATGGGGGGCTTAAAATACCACCTGGGGCTGGAGAGATAATGTAAGGGTTAAGAAGCATCCCTTGCATCCCACTGACCCTTATTCCATTCCCAGAAGCACATATGATTCCAGAATATGACCAGAAATCACTTCCGAGCCCAAGCCAGGAATAACCCTTGGGCACCTCTGGGTGTGACCAGAACACACAGTTGCCTAAGAAACAGCACTGTCTGGTGAGGTGCAGGGGCTGGAAAGGGAGCAGAACAGTAGAGAGAAGAGACAACCCAGTGGTCATTGCTTGGAGATGCATTCAAAGGCTCTTCCCACCAAGTTCAGGCTGTTGGGAGTGAGAGGGTGGCCTGGAAGTGGGTGGGTCTGGGTGGGAGTTGGGACACTTTGCTGAGAAGTTCTGTTAGGAGGCCAGTGGGAGTGTTGGGGTTTAGCATCTTGTTGGGACACAGCTCAATTTCCTGGTTGTTTAAGAGTTATGCTCTCTCTGTCTTTCCCCAAACACACACAATCTGTGAAGGAAAAGATGCATATTTCCTCAATTCTGGGGAAACAATCACCATGACAATGTCAAAGCTCTGAATTCGAAGAAGAATTCATTTTTACAGTGAATTTATGCCTGGGGATGAATTTTCCTGAAGTCATTTAGGTTCCAGGATGTCTCTGCATGAGAGCCTGGAAAATAACCAGAACCCACAGGTTCTACTTAGTTAATTCTTTTTTTTTCTTTTTGGGTCACACCCAGCGATGCTCAGGGTTTTTTTTTTTTTTTTTGCACTCAGGAATCACTCCTGGTGGTGCTCAGGGGACCATATAGGATGCTGGGAATTGAACCTGGGTCAGCTGCGTGCAAGGCAAATGCCCTACCCGCTGTGCTATTGCTACATCCCCCACTTAGTTAATTCTTGTCCTACAGGAGATCCTAAAGGTTGCAGATGTGGCATTCTGAGACCTTTGCCTCTGCACATGAAAAAAGGAGTCATCATCCTCTCTTCAATTTGGGGGGGTTAGAGCCACAGGGGTCGTTCCTAGTACTGCTCCGGGGACCCAGTGGTGCTGGGCATGAAGCCTGGAGCTCCTGCAGGCAAAGCACGCGCTCCAGCCCTCCCCACCATCTCCCCATCTTCTTCACCCCCAATTACACAGTTGCAGGTTTTAGCTCTCTGCAAACCTAGTGCTGCTGAGGCAGGGGTAAAGCTACTCCCCTTCCAGGCCCCCCACTTTATCTCTGTAATGAATTGTCTTGCTTCCTGCCTGCCCCCTGGTGCTGAGGCGAGACCTCTCTCTCTCTCTCTCTCTCTCTCTCTCTCTCTCTCTCTCTCTCTCTCTCTCTCCCCTCCCTCTCCTGTCTCCCAGCAACAGGGCTGGTTGAAGGTTTTTCAACATTTTTTGGAGTTCGGGGAGATCACATCTCACATCTGTTTCCTGTTCCGCTTTTCGCCACTTCCTCTTCTCTCTCCTGCCCCCACGACAGGGCACCCCGACCCCTGGACTGTCACTCCCTGGCTGGGAATGTACAGGAAGCGTCTGTGCCAGTGATTTTTACTGTCCTCATGGCTTGACATCCATGTTCCTATCAGGCGCGCTGGGTCAGAGAGAAGACTGCGTGGGGGGTGGCTGGCTCTGTTCTCAGTCCGGGGTGTCATCACTGGGGAATCCCTGTGACCCCTAGGGGAGGCTACCGAGAACTGAGCCCAGATACTGGGGAGCTATTACAGGGATGCTTGAGAATTATCCTGGCAATAGTTTTAGGTCAAGAGAAAAACATTCTGGGGTGGGCGGGGGAGGAAGGGGTGTAAGTTGAACACAAGTGCTCCACCTTCTGAAAACCATTTTAGATTAAAGATAGGTGAAGAATGGGGGTGGGGGCATGGGTGTAGTGAAGTCTATTCAAAAAGCAAAACAAAAGCCAAGGGGCAAGATCGTGGCAAGGAAACACAAAGAGAGAGTTGCATCCCGAAGACACAGAAGGGTTCTTGCCCTGAGGCACAGGAGCCCTTAACTTCATGCTGGCCAAGTCACCAAATGTTACAAACTTATTTTTAATGTCAGGGGCCAGTTCCCATGCTGGTTGGGGGTGGTTCCTAGTGGTGTATGGGGGCCCTTCCAGTCAGGGCAGTGTGTGCTCCAGTCCTCTGAGATCTTTCTCTGTCCCTGTCCCACAGCCCGCAGAGGAAGGTGGAGATCCCTTAGGGCTTAGGTTTCTGGGGACAATACAAAGACAACTGTCCCTGCTTGAAACCAGGAGCCTCTCCAGAGAGTTACCGAAATGCCAAGCTTTCCAAGAAACAGAGCTGCCACCTGTGACAAGCTGTGGCCCATTCAAATAGAGGCCAGTAAGCCAAGCCGATGAATCTCATGGGCACACCGGTTTTGGGGCTGAAAACTCTGGGTTTCTTCTCTGAGTGGGGGTGGGCAGCTTGCCCTCACTGCTGGGTACTTCTGGAAGCCCCAGCAGCCACACTCATGCCCCACAGCTGCTGTGTGTGAAATGGCCCAGCTTCTGGGCTAATCTTGGAAGAGAAGCAGAGTCAAGCTGAAGAAACTCATGGATACCTGGTCTATGGGCTGAAAACACTGTGGTGCCTTTGGGAGGGGTGGCGGCTGAGTCCCCTCCATGCCAAAGTCCCAGCATCTGCACCTACCACCCCCCACAGCCGCACCCCCCCCCACAGCCGCCACTATAAAAATGGCCCAACTTCTTTGCTTCACAGGTCATCTCTGAAGAGGTGCTACGGTGATGAAACTCCCAGCTACGTTGGTTTTCAGACTGAAAAACTTGAGGGTGCTCTTGGGAGGGGGGTGTGGGTGGATAATTGTCCCAATTTTACAGATCCTTGAGCTTCTGGATATGAGTGTATGCCCTCATATGTGGCCACACAATACCTCCAAATTTCACAATACTAACAGCCCAGAAAGAACACAGCAAATTAGATGGTCAAGTAGCATGGAAGTCAGCTTAGCTCAATAAGCAAAACAATAACACAGAAGGCTCAGCTAGCAACAAAACCTCTCAGGAAACCCTCAGATAAGAACTTTAATAAGACCATTGTAACTGAACTAGAGCCATTATCCACTGGATTCCACGGGACATCAAAAGAATGCCTCGCCGCTCACCTACGAGGTGGTTGGACTTCTTCGTCAAGACCCTGAATGAACGATTTGATGCTTTTCATGTTCCTGGAGTGAGCAGAAGCCATTGGGCTACACTGGCGCATGACAGGGACAAATGGAGACGTTACTGGCTCCCGCTCCAGCAAATCAATGAGCAAGGAGATGACAAGTGATACAAATGATTGTGAAATTTAACAATTTTCACCAACTTTCTTTTACTGAACTTTTTTTAAAAAATAATTTAACTTACCATTTTGTTGTCACATGCAATATAAAATAAATTATTCTGTGCCTGCCAAGGGTCAGGCTTGTGGAGTGGGTGGGAAACTGGGGACAATGGTGAAGGGAAGGTCACACTGGTGATGGGATGGGTGCTGGAATATTGGATGCACAAAAACAACCGTATTACGAGGGATTTTTGTAACTTATGATGTTTAAATGAAGTCAAAAAAAAATAGAGGCCATGGCAGAAAGGATCAATATGGATTGGGTTCAGATCTTTAAATTTTCATCTGACCCTTGTATAGGTTTTGAATGCATTATTTGTTTTCCCATTTCCTAGGTGATGGTTGTTGTTGTAACAACCCGTAGTCACATCTTTAGATGTAGTAGACTCCTACCTGGCTGTGGGGACTGGGGACAGCACACTCTGTGATGCGGCTGTGTGGATTACATGTGGGTCAGTACAGGGAATAGAATTCACAGTCTCATCCCTGCAGGGAGATGTTCTGCCACTGAGCCATCACTAGGCTGGTATCTAAGTAATTCTGGACACCTGTCACTACATATATTACACCAACACACAGACACAGGCAGACAGACAGACAGACAGACAGATACATACATACACATTTGTCTGTGAAGATTATTTTTGAAGGTGGTTAATGCAAAGGTTATCCTCATTATGAGAACAACCTGATAGGTAAGTGGGTAGTTCTTATTTTAAAAAAATGACTTGATATTTTCAGATGTAAATCTGCACTACTATGTACTTTTTCCTTCTGATGTGTGTGTGTGTGTGTGTGTGTGTGTGTGTGTGTGTGTGTGTATGTGTGTGTTCATGTTGTGGATACTTTTTCTTTTAGCTATTCTCTTTAAAGATTTATAATTTTAAAAAAAGTGACTTGAGTGTTACACAAAAGCTATGCTTCATTTTATTATTTTAAGTCTTTTTTTTTTGGCTTCTTGGATCACACCCGGCAATGCACAGGGGTTACTCCTGGCTCTGCACTCAGGAATTACCCCTGGCGGTGCTTGGGGGACCATACGGGATGCTGGGGATCGAACCCAGGTCAGTTGCATGCAAGGCAAATGCCCTACCTGCTGTGCTATTGCTCCAGCCCCAAAGTCTTAATTTTTGGGGGCTTGTGTGGGCAGTACTGAGAAATTAGACCCAGGTCTTCATACATGCAGGGCAAGTGCTATGACACTGACCGATATCCCACCCTCAGTTTTATTATTTAGTGAAGCTCAGTAGCTCCAGCGTGATCTTTTGCGGTTACTCCTGGCAGTGCTCAAGGAACTATGCAATGCTTGAAACAGGATTTCCCATATGCAAAATAAGCGCACTAGACCTTTGAGTTATTTATATAGTCCCCTTATTTTATTTTACCTTACTTTGGGGGTGGGGTGGTGGGACACACCTGGTGTTGCTCAAAACTTACTCCTGGCTCTGTGCTCAGAGATCACTATGGGGGGGGGACTGGAGTGATAGTACAGCGGGGAGGACATTTGCCTTGCACGCAGCTGACCTGGGTTCAATTCCCAGTATCCCATATGGTCTCCTGAGCACTGCCAGGGGGTAATTCCTGAGTTCAGAGCCAGGAGTAACCCCTGGGCATTGCCGGGTGTGACCCAAAAAGAAAAAAAAGAGGAGATCACTACTGATAGTGCTTTGGGGACCCTATGTGGTGCTGGGGATCAAATTGGATCTGGCTGTGTGGAAGACAAGTGGATTACCTCCTCTACTATCTCTCTGATTCTTGAATTAATTTTTATTTATGTTTTAACCACATCCAGTGGTACTCAGAGTTGACTTCTGGCTCTATACTCAGAGATATAGACTCCTGGAAGTGCTCAGGGGACTAGATGAGGTGCTGGGGATTGAACCAAGTTGGCCATGTGAAGCCCTATTTAATTTTTGGTGATTGTCGGGCCAGGGATGTAGCTCAGTGGAAGAGCACATACTTTGCACACATGGTGCCCTGGGTCCGAGCCCCAGCACCAAGTGATAAAGATGATTGTGACAGACAGTGGACTTGATTACAAAGCGAAGGTGGGTTTTCAGAACTGCCACCAAAATCCATCAGTGTTTCTGGGAGGCAGTCCCCACTCCCATCAGGGATACCCTCTCAAAGGGCCTCTGCCTCACTCTGCCTTCTCAGTAGAAATGTTCTGCCGTGTGTCCATGACCCTGAGTGTAGCCTCCATAGGAAGGACAAGCCAAGAATGGGTCACCCAGAAACCCCCCAATGCTGGCCTCTCCTCCCCCAGCAGGGCTGATGGAGTAGCCCTGAGTTGGAAGTGCCCCATCATTCCTGGATTTTCCAACTCAGTTTTTTAAAATACCCTCGGCCCTGTCCAAGATGGCCTCAGCTTAGACATGGACCCGTGTTCTGGAAACTACTGTCTCTTTAGCCAAATAGGACCTTAGGACTTACTCCAGTTAACTTCATTTTCAGTTGATTTTAAGTGTCGAGAGATTTCAGGACACTGGGTCAAGAGATGATTGGAGAACAATAGAAATGGGTCAGGTGGTGCTAGACACAGTTTTCCTGCTCCCAGGTCTAAAAAGGCGCCCAGGACTAGCAGTAGTTTGTAGTTCCAAGTTTACAAACCTTAATAAAAAAGAGCAAGTTCTTCACGTTTGAAAGTTAGTATTTACATCTGAATTTGATGGGGGATTTGTCATTTTTAAAGGCTTGAGTTCTGAGAGGAAAAAAATGGTGTCATTCTGTTGGCCAGAGGACCCTGGTCATTAAGATTCCTGCGGCATTATTTTGTTTGTTGGCCTTTTATAACACCAGGAGGGCTGCTGGGGGGATTCCGAGGAAGCGGGGCCTCACTTGGGGGAGAAGCACTTGTGAGAGGACCTTGGGAAGGAGGGTCGCAGCCTCCGTGCCTTTGGCTGAGGGTTCACTTTAGCTTTTCTGGGTGCCTAGAGATTCAGGAACTGAGACGGGTGGAAGAAAATGAACAGAAATAACCATTTGCATGAGGCCAGTGGAAACCAGGTTCAGATCCAGGAAAAGAAAAATGAGACAGGAAAGGGAGGGTCACATTTTTGAAGGAAATCATGCGGTATTTTGGTAATCCTTTGTTGATGAAAAAAAAATTAACAGCGCATTAATTATGTCCGAGAACGGGTGTGGTGACTCTGCCTCTCTCCCGGGCGGGCGCCGTCCAAATGTTCCCCACAGTAACGGGAAAGCTGCTGTTCTTGTCTCAGAGTCCCTGACACATGGTCCCCGGCCCCCGGCCCCCTGGCCCTCAGTCCCTGGGCAGTGGTGGAAATCTGACCCACACAGGAGTTCAGGAGAAAACAGGCTGTTTTACAAGGCAACCAACTAGTTTAGGGACTTTGGGACATTGGTAGCACTCTGCAAAGTCATGGAATCAGTTATGTCAAGAAAACGAAATTCCTTTTTTCTCCCTCCCTCCCTCCCTCCCTCCCTCCCTCCCTCCCTCCCTCCCTCCCTCCCTCCTTCCATTCTCCTTCCTTCCTTCCTTCCTTCCTTCCTTCCTTCCTTCCTTCCTTCCCTCCCTCCCTCCTTCCTTCCCTCCCTCCTTCCTTCCCTTTAAAAAAATTCTAAAATCAGTAATATATAGTCACAAAATTCACAAAAGTTCAGAAATTCACATTCAGACACCCACAACATAAGCCGGACATGGCATAAGAGATTAGACATAAGACACGCCATAAGACATGAGACAACCACAGCATAAGCCCAGATTCCTTAGGCAGAATGAAGGCACTAATGGCCTCCTCCCATGGAGGTGCAGAATTTAAGGGGTGCTGCATGCACCCCCACTCCTGGATTGAGACGTTCTTGAGCGGGGCCTTCTCAGCTTGCATCTGGCCCAGGGACTCTCAGTCACCACGGGGACAAAGCAAATGGGATACAGGCAGAAGCCTGAGAAAGACTTGTGCATGAGGCTGGTCTTTTTGCTGCCTTCTGAAGCTGCGGGGTCCACCCTGGTGTAAGCACCCGGGCTAGCCTGCTCCAGGTGTGGGAATCCCATCAGCCAGGACAGCGAAGCCATCGCTTCTGCTTTTCAGCCAGGCCAACTCTGACTGGGGCCTGTGAACCTCCCCAGAGGACTGACTGACTGTCTAGGTACCACACGTTGGAGTGGTTTGTTGTAGGGATTGTATAAAAGACAATCACAAGCTTGTAACTCTTCTCTTTGAAACTTGATTGCTGGGGATAGCTCTCCTTAATGGAAGGCATTGTTTGGTGAAAAGATTAGAACTGGTTACACAATGACAGATGACTCTTTCTGTTTAGGAGTCTTATCAAGGATCCCAGGAATCAGTTTTGTGGGCGCTTGCAAAAGTTCTTTCAAAGGCTTGTGGTTGTGGGCCTGCTTCCTTGGAAGCTGTTCCTTGTTCTAGCCGTTGTGAGCCAAGTCTTAAGGAAGGGAACTCCCCCATGGGACGTGGCGGGGAAACTTGCCCTTCCTTCCCTTTCTCACCCTGTGGGTTCCAAACCTTCCAGCCTGACAAAATCCTCTCTTCCACCTTCCTGCCCTTTCATACGCCTGTGCTCCCTGATGGAATCTTTCAAGCTGCGTGTACTAGGAAAGAGAGCATTTATTATCGTTTACTCCTTGGGGCAAAATGGGAATTCTCTGGGCCAGAGAGATATAGTACAGTGGGGAGGTCATTTGCCTTGCATGCAGCCGACCCAGGTCCAATCCCCAGCATCCCATATGCCCTGAGCATGCCAGCAGTAATTCCTGAATGCAGAGCCAGGAGTGACCCTTGAGCATTGCCAGGTATGACCCAAAAAGCCAAAAATAATTGTAATTCCCTCACAGTGAGTTCTATTTTGGGGGCCACACGGGGAGAGCTGCGCCCCCCTCCCCACCAGACTGGTTTCTTTCGCTCTGGCCGTCTGCTTGCTCTAACCCACTCTGGCCTTGGCTGCTCTGATGCTATTGCTCCACCGGCTTGTGTCTTCATTCCAAACATGTTCTCAGCGGCTTATTATCAGATAAATCCTCTCGCAGCATGCTCTGCGGGTCAAGTCCCTGTGCCCTGAGCAGACCTTTAGGACCTTCCAGAATGTGACTGCACTTGGCCGTGCCACCCTCTTTATTCCTCACGTAAGCACAAGAGAGCCAGCTGCCCCAGGACGGAGCCTCTGATTGTTCTAGATTCTTCCCTCTGTATTTCCCTCTGTATAAGCACAGCTATGTTTTTTAAATTAATCAATCACTGTGAGGTACAGTTACAGACTTGCAAACTTTCATGCTTGCATTTCAGCCATACAATGATCTAGTACCCATCCCTCTACCAGTGCCCATTTTCCACCACCAATGGTTCCAGCATCCCTCCCACCACCCCACCCTGCCTCTGTGACAGGGCATTTCCTTTTACTCTTTCTCTCCTTTTGGGTGTTGTGGTTTGCAATAGAGTTATTAAGTGGCCATCATGTTCAGTCTATAGTCTACTTTCAGCCCGCATCTCTATCCCGAGTGGGCCCTCCTAGCACCCTTTACTTGGTGGTCCCTTCTCTATCTGAGCTGCATTTTCCCCCAGCATGTGAGGCCAGATTCCAAGATGTGGAGTAATCCTCCTTGTACTTATTTCTACTATTCTTGGGTGTTAGTCTTCCATTCTGTTTCTTTATATTCCACAGATGAGTGCAATTCTTCTATGTCTGTCCCTCTCTTTCTGACTCATTTCACTTAACATGATACTTTCCATGTAGATCAACCTATATGCAAATTTCATGACTTCATCTTTTCTAACAGCTGCATAGTATTCCGTTGTGTAGATGTACCGAATTTTCTTTAACCAGTTATCTGTTCTTGGGCAGCACTGTTCACAATAGACAGAATCTGGGAAAAGCACATCTATTTTTGAAGCGAGATCCAAAGTTCTGTCTCCTCAATAATGTTCTCCAACCAACAGGGGCAGGGATTGCACTCAAGGATAGGGGCAGTGCCAGGGACTGACAGACAGGAGGCAGACCATAACATGGAGCATAATCCTGGGACTTTGCACACAGCGCTTGATTCTGAACAATTCTTGTCATGAACTGGATTTAATGCACTATGGCCATGCATGCACATTCTTGAAAAATACATTTCAACACCATGATGCATGATCAGGAATCAAATCTGCTTTAAAATATGCTCTGTGGAACCATAATGCCCAAAAGTAAAGAGAGAATATGTGGAAAATTGTCTGCCATAAAGACAGCAGGAGGGTTGTGATGGAGGGGCAGATACTGGGGACATTGGTGGTGGAAAATGTGCACTGGTGGAGGGATGGGTGTTCGATCATTGTATGAATGAAAGTCAAACATGAAAGCTTTGTAATTGTACCTCGTGTAATTCAATAATAAAATAAAATAAAATATGTTGTATGAGGTGGAGTGATAGTTCAACAGGTAGGGTTGGACCTGCACGTGACTGACCTAGGTTTGATCCCTGGCATCCCATAAGGTCCTCTAAGCACCACTAGGAGTAATTCCTGACTGCAGAGCCAGGAGTAACCCCTGAGCATTTCTGGGTGTGATTCCCCAAACTATCTATCTATCTATCTATCTATCTACCTACTTACCTACCCTTATTGTAACTGGGGCCTAGAGAGAAAGCACATTGGTTAAAGCCCTTGTCTTGTGCATGGCCGACTTGAGTTTGATCCCCAGCAGTATGTATAGTTCCCTGAACACGCTTGAGCACAGAGTCAGGAGTGGCTTCTAGGCACTAGCAGATGTGACCCTCAAACAACACACACATTCATAGTATTTTTTTAAAAATGGTGTGAAATAAACTAGAAACTTCTAGCTTTTTTTGTGTTTTGTTTTGTTTTGGGATTTGGGGAGCCACACCCAGCACTTCTTAGGTTTCACTCCTTGCTTTGTGCTCAGGGATCATTCCTGGCAGGGCTTGGTGGAGGATGGGGGCTGTCATACAGGTATGGGTGTCATACAGGGTTCCGTGATCGAACCCAGGTTTGAGGAAAAGAACTACCTTTCTGCTGTGACAGTAACTACTGCTATTCTGGATGCTGATCACGATCACGATCACGATCACGATCATCCTGTTGTTCGTGGAATGCCTCTAGCAGGCACCAGTAATGTCTCCTTTGTCCTAGCCCTGAGATTTTATTTATTTATTTATTTATTTATTTTGGCTTTTTGTGTCACACCCAGCAATGCATAGGAGTTATTCCTGGTTCGTGCACTCAGGAATCACTCCTGGCCGTGCTTAGAGGACCATATGGGATGCTGGGAATCGAACCTAGGTCCGCTGCGTGCAAGGCAAATGCCCTACCCGCTGTGCTATTGCTCCAGCCCCAGCCATGAGATTTTAAAAAGTGCCATATTCAAGGCTCTTTCAGGACTAGGAGAATGAGACCCATCATTGTTACTGGAATTTGGCATATTCGGTACGCCACAGGGAGTTTGCCGGATTCTGCTGTGTGGGCAGGTTACATTCGGTAGCCTGCCAGCTTATCCAAAGAATGAGATAATAAGATGTCCGGGAGCTGGGTTTTATAGTCTCTGGGTCTTGGATGCTGATAACTATGGAACATTTACTTTGTCTAGAGTCCTAGACTAAAACAATACTTTTCAGGGCTTCACTGAACTCTCACAAAATCCCATTTCACAGAAAGAGACATGGAGATGCACAGAGAGAGGTTAAGTGACATACTTGGAGAACCACAGACTTGAATTTAGGTGTCATAACAGGCCCAGGTGCTCCTAACAACTATTCTACTTCCTGTTTTCACCTCCTGCCACAAATGGAAATTCTTATTTTCAGAGGAGTCCGAGTGGGAAACACTAGAGGTCTTCTTTTTGACTCAGGAATAATGAGAAAGGAGCTGCCTCTAAAGAATGGTAATCCTGGAGTAGGGAGCTAGCTCCAAGGAGAGTGGGTGTGTTTGGCATGTGAGAGGCCTGGGTTGGATCCCCAGGATTACATGGTCTTCCAAGCATTGCTGGGAGTGATCTCCAAACAATGAGCTGGGAGTATCTTCTGAGCATCATCAGACATGACTCCCAAATCTAAAGTCCAAAACTAATCAACTAACAGCAAAAGAAGGGGGGGGGATCTTTTATGCGTATAGAGTCAGAATCAGATCCTTAGGAAAAAGCTAGATTACTAGTTCTTGTGGTCTTCTGTAGTATAATTCACATCCAGGGTCAGATTCTTTGAACATGGGGGTATCAGAGGTTTCCCATAGCTTTCCTCCTAGAGGGTTGACAGTGACCAGGGATACTGTTTCTCCTACATTCATGTCTTTGGCTTGCAATGACCAGGTCCCAATCACCAGGAAAACTCTCTCCTCCCTGATATAACACTATGGAGCCTTTGGCTTGACCTGGTTTCCAAAATTCATTCTTTCCAAAATTCATCAAATGACTATGCAATTTTCCCATGAGATGGTTTACTCTAACTTCAATTGGTACTGCCTGATTCAGGAGAAGTAGGAAATAGGATGTTGTACACACCTAAGACCTTAGTCCTTGATGACCCAACAATCTTAGATAGACAAAAAATCACCTATCAGGTGACTTGCAAAGTAGGACCTGTGCATCTCACATGCTTGTGTAAATAAAAAGTTCTATTGGAACGTATCCATACCTGTTTACATCCATACTCTTTGTGGAGCACCTGTGTAATCAGAGAGTGGAGCTGTCATGGTAGAGAAAGGACAGCCTGCAGAGGCATTCATATCTACACTTTATGACAACTTATGAAACTCAGTTTATAGAGTTTCAGCTTCTAGAGAAAGGCTGCCAACTCCTGGAACTGATGCTTGAATACAGAACCAGTAGGAAAGGACAGTGGTTAGTGACTGACTAGCATTCAGAATTCAGAAGAGGGAAAGAGGATGACTGTGTTTGTGTGTATATATGTGGGGTGGCGTTTTTAAAGGAAAGGAGGTTTCCTTTGGGCATCAGAGTAGGGTAGAACTTGATCTGGTGGATATAGAGTAAACCAAGGAAATTAGTGGATATACAGATGAATCATGGTATCTCCCCTGCCAAGTAAGTATTTTTAAAAGAGGGGCTGGAGGAGGTGGAGCAATAGCACAGTGGGTAGGGCATTTGCCTTGCATGTGGTCAACCCGGGTTCGATTCCCAGCATCCCATGTGGTCCCCTGAGCACTGCCAGGAGTAATTCCTGAGTGCAGAGCCAGGAGTAATCCCTGTGCATTGCTGGGTGTGACCAAAAAGCAAAATAAAAAAAAAGAGGGGCTGGGGAGAGTACAGGCCACCCAGGTTCAATCTGTAGTACCCCATTTGATTCTCTGAGCTCCAGCAGTAGTAGTTCCTGAATGCAGTCAGCGTAAGCCCTAAGGTACTATTAGGTGTGGCCTCTTCATTTAAATGAAAAGCAACACCAAAATTATTTTTTAAAATTATACAAAAACATATATATATGAGTGTGTGTGTGTGTGTTTATTTGTTTGGGGGCCAAACCTGGGAAGTGCTCAGGAGTTACTCCTGAATTTATACTCAGAGATCATTCCTGGTGGTTCTTGGGGGACCAAATGGGGTGCCAAAGGTGAAACCCAGCTTGACTGTGTGCAAGGCAAATATACTACCTGCTGTACTATGTCTCCAGTTTAACAAAAATATTTAAAAAGAAAGAATATGAATATCTGAATAGATATTTTAAAAGTTTTACTGTTGATTTCAAGTTAGAGTATTTACTAGAAGCTCCATGCTTACTAATGAGCATTATTAAGGGGTCGGAGAGATAGTACAGAGGTTAAGACATTTGCCCTGCCTCCAGCCAACCCCAGTTTGGTTTCTGATACTATATATGGTCCCCTGAGTATCATCAGAGTCACTTAAACACAGATTCAGGAATAGCCCCTGAACACCACTATATGTGGCCCCCAAAATCCCAAACCCAAAACCAAATAAAAGAAAGTGATTTTTCCAAGCGTTTCTATTTAACCCCCTTTCTAGCTTACAATAATCTTGAGAGGTGACCACTGTTGGAATTTACCCCAGCCTGGTTGCCATTGGCTGAGAGGTGAGTGGGAAGTTCTGTGGAGACTATAGAGCCAATAGCTCACCCTGTGACCCTCACATAGTCCTGGTTAATTCAGGGAGTCCACACAATGCAAATTCGCACTGTGCATCTACAAGCGGCTGAGGAAACAGTGAGAACTCTGACACAAAGCCTTCTTTTTCTCTTATTAATTTTTCACACCAGTGTTTCCATTTCCTGTCTCCATGTCCTTAAAGGCGATGAGGCTCTGAGGAGTTGAGTCATACACTGACCATTGGTTTTGATGTCAGGGTGGGTTTTAATGCTGCCAAGCGATGTACAACACAAAGACATGCATGTTCTCAGGGCTCATCCCCCCTGAGAGTGCCACTGTCTCAGATCTTTGAAGGATCTGTTCACCTCAGATCAGCAATATGACGAACAGACCTGAGGAAATGGGACATCTGACCAGTGGTGACCGCAGGCTTACTCACCGGAGACCACATACTTTATGTACTGAATCCTCCCCTTGGCTTCTAGAACCAGGCACTGCGCTTCCTTATTGCCCAGAGAGGCAAATGGGTCATGAGGGTTTGGAGGACACATAGGGAATAAGAGAGGCAGCATAAGAAAAATTCTTAGTTCTGGCTGGACAGAATCCAGCCTGCAATCAAAGCAGGGCAGCGTGGAAGAGAAGCCTGGAGGTTAGCTTCTGACTTGGGAGCACATGAGTAAAATGATCCCACTCCAGGAAAGTGCCAACAGGCCTCCAAGAGTGGCTGCACAGTTCTGTCTTCACCTCTGGATTCTTTATCTGCCACCAGTTTCCCCACTTAACACCTTGGAGGTGCATGGTTGTGGTCTGATGATCATGAATTGCAGCACCATTGTCAATACCTCAATCCATGACCTGCAACCCCAGGCACATTCCCCTGTTATCAGCCTGTGACCACAAGGCAGAGGCTGTCTTGTGCCTGGAGTCTGGGAAGAGGGTTTGAACAAAGAGGGAATGAAATGTCAGATCTGGGTGCATGGGAAAAGGAACCAGATGCATCCATGCATCTGTACCCAGTTTGCTGAGAGTGACGTGAGTCTCTCCTAGGAATGTCAAGTCACTGGAGTGCACTCAGGGCATGTCAAGCCACCATAGTTGTTTCTCTCTACCTTTCTTTTTTTTTCTTTTTGGGTCACACCCAGCAATGCACAAGGGTTACTCCTGGCGGTGCTTGGGGGACCATATGGGATGCTGGGAATCGAACTTGGGTTGGCTGTGTGCAAGGCAAATGCCCTACCCACTGTGCTATCGCTCCAGCCCTCTCTCTACCTTTCATGGCAACTATGCAACTAGGGACCAAGGTCTGCATTACTACATATCTTCTGAGCAATTCCTATAAACGGGCCTATGAGGAAGAAAGTTTGGGAATAGAAGGAACTACCCAAAATATCAAAGAAAAAAGTAGAATTCACTGATGAGAACCAGACCACTCCCAACTAGAGCCTGGATAACTGTGTTGAAGATAATTCTCTTTTGTCCCAAATGGTGGTTCATGCAGTGGTGGTAGGTACAGTTCAGAATGCCTGGGATGTATCAAGGTTGTGGGTATAAAAACAGGCAGATATAATTGAATGAATAGAAATATAAGTTATAAAATGAGGAAGATAATTAAGGGAAAAAGCCTGTTCTGGAGCCCCCGGGGAATAGGCTTTTGAATGAGGATGGAGTATTTCCATCCCACCCCCCAGTTAGGCAGAAAACAGAGGGCTGTACTAAGCCTAAATAAATCATTCTCACCCCTGGGTAGCAAAGTGCAAAGCTTTCAACCCTGTGCTCAGACGGAGTCACCGATGACACAAGACAAACGGATGTGCTGAAAGGGTGGAGGCCCAAGCTGGAAGTCGGCCCTGTAGAGGCTGAAGGGGCTTTGGACCTCAGGAGCCACTGGGTGACAGTTGTCCAGAAAGGCAAGATTCCCAGAAGGCCAGCGGCCTGTGAGAGAAAGCGAGAGCAAGGAGAAGGGAGCAGGTACGGGGCTGCTAGCTCTGTCAGAATGATGGAGAAAAGGCAAGCAGTGGGGCCTGGCGGCAGTTTGGATGAAGTGTCTCAGGGCATTAAGGACATTAAGGCAGGACAAACCACCAAGGAGGGCGGCAACTTCGTGACACTGGGGAGGAGAAGCCAAGGTCTGGGATTGGGTCCCGGGAGGGAAGGGGAGGCGGGATGGCCGAGGCCTCACTTCCTGTGAGGGTTAATGGTCTGTGTGAACAGGGGGAGGGGGCGGGGTGGGGACTCAAGGAGGATGTTTTCTCTTTCCAACAGTTGAAAAAGCTATTTTCAGCTGTTTCTTAGGAAGGGAGGAACAAGAGCATTCCTCTCTCAAACCACAAGAAACCTTCCCGAATGCGACCAGAAAGTGGAAAGTAAGTTTGTTATTTTGTGCTTTAGGGAGCTTTGGAGCCCACCTGAAGTCCCCCCCGGACCCTGGTGCCCTGCATTGGTGACAGGCATCCCCTTGGAACCAAATGCCTCCAAATGCTCTTTCCCTAACGTCAGTGACCAAGCCAGGTGGTCCCCCATCCCAGAACCGCATTTCCAATGTGATGGGCTTGATAAACGAGCAGCACGGAGCCCAGTGGGCCCAAGTGTTCTCTGCGGTAGACATCAAACTGCCAGTGTCTGCAGTTTGTAAAGACAATATTTTGTTGTTGCTCTTATTGCTAAATTGGGGAAAAGAAAAACTGGTTTTGTGACTGTACCGGCTTTTGAAACGTACCTGATAAACAACTCTTGAGTTATAAGATTGGAAATTCTCTTAAAATTTTTTGCACATGATTTGGTTACAGCTTCCATATGGCAAGAAGGCGAGGGGAGAAAAACCATTCCTCGGCTCAGCCCCACCCCACCCCCAACCACATATTTAATCCATGCGCTTATGTCAAACTTAATTACAGGACTTTTGGCATAAAATAACAGTCCACATCCTCAGAGAGAAGAACTTAAGCAGTTAATATGTGCGATTGAGTGAAATTGCTTTGCTGAATGTTTATGGGTAACTCAAGACCAGTGAAATGTGCTGATATTTTAACTATTTCAGTGCCCAACCTGGTGCCAAGATACAGCAAGAGAGGGAGAAATAATAATACTTTCTCCTCATCTGTGGATCATATTTCCCGAAGCCGAGAGCGATGGGTAAGACAATTTTATGGCACTTCCACAAATAGGTTTGTGGAGGAAAAACAATAAAGTTACAACAATTATGGAACTTGTCACCCTCTCAGGGAACCACAGGGATTCCGGCTGAGAGCTACACACTTAAATCCATGTCCGTTTCTGCAGAAAAATTTTGGCGCATCTGAGCTCTCCATCAGACGCCATTAATTTTGCCTTTGGGTTTTCCCCTCTAACCCCGTGAGCCTTTTCAGGCATTTCACTTCACCATTCAGCCTCAGTTTACTAAAATCTAGAGATTTTCAACCAGGAATACACTCTCCTCTTTCTTTGCCTCTCTTTGATAAAAAATAAATTTCTACCTCTGTCAAAACTTTCTTTCGTCCACAACAAGACGTGCCTCTTTTATGCTAGAGGAATCTCTTAATACATAAACCCTCTGACTTGGTTTCCTTCTCTGATACTCTTAAACCAGTGGGTTTTAGAGGGGAGCTTTGGCTCACACTTCCTTTCACTACCTTCAGATCAGGAAATGGTTCTCTGACCAACTGCCTCCCGAATGTCATCCACAGGACTGTTCCCATAGCCTCTGTGTGCTTCTATTTTTCTATTTGATAACTTTATTAAGTCACCTGTTTAGTTACAGACATTAAATATTCCAACTCCAATCCCACCACCATCATTGCTTCTACACGCTTTAAATTCCTCCAAGCTCAAAGTCTCTTCTCCGAATTCCATCCCCACAGACTTGTTTTGGATGTATTTCCAACCTTTGTCCTGAGAATGACAGACAGAACCCAATGGTATCATTTTCCCCCTACCCCAAAGAGTTCTGCAGCCTGAGTCAGAAGCTCACGCTATTCTCTGGCTTTTACAAATGCTGTCCATCCATCCCAACTCCATACCCCGTTTCCTTTCAGAAGTCCTCCTCAGCATCAGCTCCTCTTCGGAGCCCTTGGCCCTCCTCTCTCTGGCATCTTTGTGTGTTATTTCAAAATACTTCTCAATGGGGCTGGAGCGATAGTACAGCAGATAGTACAAGGGTGTTTACCTTGCTGCAGCCAACCTGGGTTAGATTCCCAGCATCCCATATGGTCCTCTGAGCACTGCAGGGGTGATTCTTGAGTCCAACACCAGGAGTAACCCCCTGTACATCGCCGGGTGTGACCCAAAAAGAAAAAAAATGCTTCAAGATGCAGATTTCCTCTATCTGCTTCTCCAATTTCATGAGAGGTAAATTCTATAATCACTAGGCTTTTATTCAGAATGATTGCTTAGTTCAACACATTAGAACCCCAGGCTTGAGGGAAGTGGACTTATATTAAGGTGCTGACAATGTGAGAATGTTTGTGGAAGTACAGGGCCTAGTACCTGTGCCCCAAAGACATCCTATAAACGGGAATCCCTTTGGTCATGGATTCCTTCCTTCCTTTAATGTATATTCAATGCTTGACACATAAACCTATACATGGGAACAGTACTTTGAGTCATGGTAGGTGCTGGGTACATGGAGCTGAGAGACCTTTGATTTGTTAAAATAGTCCCAGAGAGGTAACAAAGTCGAGTACTTTTTCTAATACAGCACTTGGGTTTCATGCAAAATTAACTAAGTACATAATGGCAAGGCATTATTACCTCCTGGTATTATTTTTGATGTAGGTTATAAATATATAGATTTGAAAGTCACCCCCTTCCCCCACACCAAACTCTCATTCATGAAGTGAATTATTTCTATAAAACATAAAGACTATGTCAAATTTGGTACAGATACAGAGACTCTCTCTCTCTATATATATAAACATTCTTGGCTATTTTTCACTCACTTCTCACATCTTAGATAAAAGTTGCTTTATTAGGAAACTTACTATGACACACTAAAATGTAAGGTAGGGGTAGTTTCTCTTCACCGTGCTTTCTCTGGATGGCACTGAACTTATCTGTGATTAGGGATAGATGTGGGGTCATCTTGTTAGGGTCTGACCCCCTAAGGATCTAGTCATTTCCATGGGAGTCATGCTCCTGTCCATGTCCTCCATGTCACAACCAATCTGTAGCTCAAATTATTAAGATTATGGTGTCAACCACATTGCCACTGTCCTGTCACTGTCCTCCCGTTGTTCATTGATTTGCTTGAGTGGGCCCAGTAATGTCTCCATTGTGACAATTGTTACTGTGTTTGGCATATCAAATACGTCATGGGTAGCTTGCCAGGCTTTGCCGTGCGGGCGAGATACTCTCGGCAGCTTGCTGGGCTCTTCAAGAGGGGTGGAGGAATTGAACTCGGGTCAGCCATGTTGGCCGCTTGCAAGGCAAATGCCCTACCCACTGCGCTATGGCTCCAGCCCACAAAACTTTATAACTGATTTACTGGAATCAGCTATGAAAAATTTGAAGTCTTTTATCTTCCTGGATTACTTTTCCATAACTATTTACTGGTCCATTTGGGGTGTTCTGTTGGCCCACTGTGAGGAAGAGAAGAGAAGCTGTTGACGGCTTTCACTTCCAGGACAGCATTGCTGATGGGGACTGGAGAAGAAAGGTTGAAGCAGAAAAGGTCAGTTATCAGACAAGTTTGGGAGGCGGGGAGAGCTGGACATGGGAAGAGAGTGACCTTGGTGTCTTCCTGTCCTTACTTCCTGTCTCCCCAGGAAGTGTCAGTCAGAGACTTTCAGGAAAGAGTGTTGTCATGGTAACTGAAATGGCTCTTTCCCCTCTGAGCTGTACACACATGAGTGCCCTCATGTGCCCCTGCTGTCCCCATGCTGGTGGAAGAGGGCTTGTCACTTTGAGGTCGCAGAGGCATCGTGGAAAATCCAGAGCTGATGATTCTGCAATGACAGAGATGATGACTGAACCCTCGTGGCAGCGAGTCAAGCCCAGAATGCCATGGAGCCTGTTCTTGAACTCATTAAAATTTAATCTGCTAAACCCATTTTCTTAACAATTTGGGAAACCTTGCTTGACTATTACAAGTTCCAAAGAGCCTGTAAAATAGAGGATGCTGTATTTTTGCACTTTTCCGTAGATTAGCTTTCACACCCTCCCCCCCCCCCCCCCCCCCAGAATCCCGTTAAGGAAGGGACTGTAGCTAGCAGAACCATATAACTCATCATCCAAACTGGAACACTTGTCAGTGGAGAGCCGCACTATTCGTTACTACACCAGGACAGCCGCTATGAGCCAGGGCATGCAGTTTGGAAGATGGCGGGGCTGGGAAAGGTTCCCTGCATCCAGGCCAGGGGCTGGGTGACCTCACGTTATTGGCAGAGCTGGTAGACACTAACGTGTTCAAGCTCGGGAAACAAATGAGTGGGTCCCGCGTTGCCCTGGGGTACTTCCTGGTCAGAAATTGACCAGGGGTTCCCGGAAATAGGAAAGGATGAGTATACCCGGCAGTGATACTCCAAGTGGGGAGAGAATCTGTGTTCTTCCAAAGTGGGGGTTCACAATGCAGAAGCATCTGTGGGTTTCTTATTTCCTGGCTCTTTCCTGGCAGCAGTTGGCACTCTCTGGAAATGGAAAGCTGTTTTGGAAATCTGCTGGCATACGCTACTAACAGCCCCACAGTGGACCCAAGGTCCTCACATTCGGGGGACTGGGCCCTCATTTCCCTGTGAATCCCGACTGGGAGCCCTGCAGTGGGGCCTGACTGGCAGAGATGACCTCCACCACATTCCTTCCTGGGTCACTCAGATGAGGGTGGCAGCTCAGGGTCTGCTCAGACTTGCTTAGGCCCTCTGGTTCCCACCCCTCCTCCACTTGCCTCCTTCCGGTCCTTCAGGAAATGTGAAATGGTCTGTTGACCCCTCTCCCCGCCCCCCAGGAGCAAAAGGGCATATTCCTCCTCCTTAGAGGTTAGGAACACTCTGAGTGACCCCAGAGTCCGAACTGATAGAGGTCAAGCTGGTGGCCCAGAACAAGTGGGTCAAGGCCTGGCCGCCTCAGCCATCACTGTCCACTCTTTTCCGCTACCCTGGGATGGAGCCGCTTCAAGGCCCCTCTGCCTCTGGCCATCCCGTTCCTCTTCGTCGCTGTCGTCTTCCCATGTCTGGGGAGAGATCCGTCTCCTCTGACAAACTCAAGATTCCAGGCGGAACTTTCCCATGCCACCGTCCCTCAAAATAGCCCGCGCCGGCTGTATTTATAGCCATGTGGGACTCTAATGGGCCAATTTGTTTGAATTTCCACTGCTTTTGTGTGGAGGACCCCGCACCCGTGGGCAGTCTCTTCAGGCCTTTATCGGCGGGGTGTGTGAGGGCCGTGTTCAAGATGGGAGCTATATGGAGTGTGGGGCTGTTTTGCATAGTGACTGGGCTGAAGAGCTGGTTTTTCTTTTTTTTTTCTGAGAGGGAGAAAGACAGAGAAAGAGGTTTCTGTAAGTAGCCCGGACAATGAGAACAAGACCGGCTGTATGCCAAGCACGGGATCCTGGCCAAAACACATATCATTAGCTTGGACCAGCTATAAGCAAGGAAATGAGAAACATATGTTGGAGAGCAAGGTTAGGAGGGAGAGACCATGGGTCAGTGACAGTCACCCGAAAACTTTTCCCTTGTACTTCAGCTGTGGCCTGGCGGTGTCAAATGTCATTCCAACGGCCTTCATTTCTCATGCTAGGGCGGCCTGCGTTTTTCTTTCTTTTCTTTTTTTTTTTCTTTTCCCTGCTGTTTCCTGATGGAAGATTTTTTTTTTTCATTTTTCTTTCTTTCTTTTTAAGCAGGCAGGGGAGCGTTTATGTGACAGTTTCTCTCAGTTCTGGGAAAATCACAACCTGATTTCCCGTGATGCTCTCCCAGGTTCTCGAGTCTCCTTGGTCGGGCTAGGGAGCTCCTGGCCCGGGAAGGGAGAGGGCCAGGGTGAAAATGCTTTGAAAGCGGTCTGGCTGCGTCTTTCTGAAATATCATTAGACGCGCCTCATTACCTCACACTGAAGGACTTTTGTACTTTTCTTTTCCGAGCCAAGTTTCCGGAGATGGGCTGCAGCCTGGCGTCTCCCCTCACATTAGGGTCCTGTTTGCAGGGATGCCTCGCTGGGGACATCCGTCTGTCTGTCCTCGGTTCTTGTGCTCCTGAGCTACGTGGAGTTGATTTTCCACTCCGAAGGCCACACCCAGAGAGCCCGTGGGGGTCGGGCTTCTCCAGAGGGGCCTGGATTCCTTCAGTCATGCCCGCCTCTCTCAGCTCCCATCGCAGGCCTTGTGTGTGAAGTTTTTTTTTTTTTTTTCTGGACAGTTGGCTCACAAGGCGGCGCTCTCTCTCACTCCAGGGTCAAGACCCCTGCTCTCCATAAAACCCAGATGAGGAACTGCAGCCCCTGAAACCAGAGGCAGTCCCTGGAGAACCCAGTGTGGCTACTGTTCTGAAGGCCGGATGGTTCCAGAAGGCTGCGGGAGTCTTCCATTAGCAGTCCCATTGTCCAGTTTTGGACAAAGGCACCCCTTGGCCTTGGGCCCTCCCCTTGGGGACCCAGTCAGGGAGTGTCACTGAAGGGGGAGCATGCGCCCACGTCAGCCTGGGAGACAGACAGTGGAAGGAAAACGCTCTCCTGAAAATCTTCCTGATGTTCGTTCTTTTAAGATTTTGAGGAATGGCACTGGAGTGGAAGTCACTTCATATCATTAAGACATCAGGTCCCTGTTCATACTTGGCTTCTTTCTCCTGGCTTTGATTGCGAAGTAAGCAGGGCTCTTTGTGTCTGGCCTCCGAGAATCCCCCAGTGGCAGTGTGCTGAGGGTCAGGGGCCTGGGTGATGATGGACAGAGGTCAGCAGGCCCTGTTTCACCCAGGTTTCAGGTAGTATTCCCTGGCTTTTTTTTAAACTCTTTTCTTTTGTGGTGCCAGAGATGGAACCCAGGGCCTCACATAGGCAAGGGGGGTGCTGTAGAGCTGAGTCACTTCCTTGGCCGCAGATCTTTCAGATGGCATGAGGAGACGGTGCTTGTTGATGGTTTCTAAGTGCTCAGTCATAAGAAGTGTGTGTGTGTGTGTGTGTGTGTGTGTGTGTGTGTGTGTGTGTGTGTGTCCACTTAAAAAAGACCTGAACTTTCAGCAACACACAGGCGTGGGAATTTAAATCTTGTATTGACGTTGACACAGGATCCTGGTGAGGTGTCTGAAAATCTTCCCAAGTTCAAGAAACTAGTTTTCAGAGAACTCTCTTTTTCCCATCCCTTTTTGTCCATGATTGTAGGCAGATGGTATTGGGTTTGAGTTCATGTGCTTTCTCATTGTGTCTTCACTGTTTGCCTTTCAAATTTCTGTGCAGCTCAACATGCCTCTAATTCACCATCTCCTATTCTCTCTTGCACTTCCTCTTGCCTGGAACCCAAAAGACCTTCTCTGTGGCTTAATTTTACTTCACTCACCCATCAACGGCCAGAGGTATTGCTGAAAAGCCTAGGTTAGAGGAATCCCATTTCCTACTAAAAACCCTGCCTAGGGGGCCGGAGCGATGGCACAGTGGGTAGGGCGTTTGCCTTGCATGCGGCCGACCTGGGTTCGATCCCCCGCATCCCATATGGTCCCCCAAGCACCGCCAGGAGTAATACCTGAGTGCAGAGCCAGGAGTGACCCCTGAGCATTGCTGGGTGTGACCCAAAAAGCAAAAAAAAAAAAAAAACCCAAAACTCTGCCTAGTTCTCTAGCTGGACACTGAACACTTTCTTCATTGTTCTTTATGATCCCATCATAGCTTACCGCTTCATTTTCCTCACCGGCCGGGTGGGGATCCCAACAACGCCTCCTTGTAAGATTGGAGTGGGTGGTAGGGGAGGAAGTACTTACGCACACCTGGTCTGACCATGAAATAAAAAGAAATAGAGGAAATGGAAGAGTCATTCACAGTGCTTTTCTGTGACTTTGCCAGAACTCTCCTGCATACACAAAAGCCTGTCATTCATCTTGAGTGGTTGATTCTTGGACTTTAAGTTCAATTATTATTACTATTATTGTTGTTGTTGTTGTTTGGGGGCCACACCTGTTGGTGCTCAGGGCTTACTCCTGTCTTTGTGCTTAGGGACCACTCCTGGTGGGGCTTGGGGGACCATATGGGGTGCTGGGGATAGAACCCAGTACTACCAGCTGTACTATCTCTCAAGCCCTGCAAGTATAATTTTTAATATTAACTCCTTAGAGGCTTACTCTCAAATAGGTTTCCTGTAGCCCTTAATCCCATAATTTTCTCCTATAATTCTCTACTTCTTTCATAGCACTTTGTCCAACTTATAGTTGCACATGATTTGTTTACCTGAGGGCAGGGTTATGTCACAAGAAATATGTATGGAATGAATGCTTAAATGAATGCTGTAATGCCACCTCTCTCCTCTACTACTATCCAAGACAATGCCTCAATTGTCTCTTATGCCATACTCTTCTTTCCAAATGGATATTCATTCACTCTCTTGCTCATTAATTTGCTCGCTGACTTAGTCTATCTATTTATTCTCTCCTCCTGAGGCAGTGCTCTTGGTCTCTCAGAGCTGGGCAACCAGAGATTGCCCCTGTTTTTTCCCTCACAACTCCACTCTTGTCTCCTTTGAGAGGCTCACACTTTTATTTGTATGAAAATGATAAATAATAGAATATTTTATGCCCAGAGTGAGTCTGATGACTAACAACTCCTCACCTGCCAAGTTAGAAGGGTTTGGGGATGAATTAACTCATCATGTACCATTAAAAGATCAATGTCTCTGCAATTACTCCATGAGACTCCAAGATCAGGTGTCTCCCAGTCTTACCTGAAAGCCTGAAGTGAGAGCGGGCAGGAGCTGTGGAGGAGGTGAAATCATAGTTCCCATATTTGATCCTTATCGCCAGCCATTATGTGTGTACCTTGTATCAGAGGGAAGCTGTGTAATGTGAGCTAAGAGGGGTAATCTGACCTGTCCTTATGAATCTCTACTTCTTTCATAGCCAAGAACACCAAGACAGAAAATGCCCTCGACTGAATTTTTTATTATTTATTGATTGATAGCCTCTGTGCACTTTGCTAATTACTTCTCTGGAATTCATTTTACTCTACCATTCGTCAGAATGCTGCCACCTTTGGGAAAGAATGTGGCAGTGTGATGGAACGTAGTCTAGATAAGGGCTTAGTTTCCAGAAAGTTCTTCTAGTGAAGTGCTGGTCCAGCCCCACCCTGCAAACTAATGCAATATGAAGGCAATGATGTAATCAGGAGGAATAGCAGAGGGCTTGCATCAGAGGGATTTTTAAAAAAACAGATATAGAATAAGCAGAAGGATAACAGCCTTTGTCATTTCTTTCCTATCCCCTGCCTGGATTCGCACCATCAGTGTGATCCCCAGGGTAGCAATCAAATCTAAATCTATAGATCTTCAATGCTTTGAGTTACCAGGAAAAGCCCAAACAGTCATTAATTCAGAAGAAGAAGAAGGAGGTGAAGGATAAGGAGAAGGAGAGGGAGGAGAAAGAGGAGGAGAAGGAGAAGAAGGAGAGGGAGAGGGAGAAGGAGAAGGAGAAGGAGAAGGGGAAGGGGAAGGGAAAGGGGAAGGAGGAGAAGAAGAAGGAGAAGGGGAAGGGGAAGGGAAAGGGGAAGGAGGAGAAGAAGAAGCGGAAGCAGAAGCGGAAGCGGCGCAGAAGAAGAAGAAGAAGAAGAAGAAGAAGAAGAAGAAGAAGAAGAAGAAGAAGAAGAAGAAGAAGAAGAGGAGGAGGAGGAGGAGGAGGAGGAGGAGGAGGAGGAGGAGGAGGAGGAGGAGGAGGAGGAGGAGGAGGAGGAAGAGGGGGAGGGGGAGGGGGAGGGGGAGGAGGAGGAGGAGGAGGAAGAGGAAGAGGAAGAGGAAGAGGAAGAGGAGGAGGAGGCGGAGGAGGAGGAAGAGGAAGAGGAGGAAGATCTCTACTATTTTATTTGAAAGAGACTGCTGATTTATAACTAGGCGAGGAGCAGCTAAATGGACTTTACTGAATCAAATTTTCCAGAATTCCATGGTGGGAACTTCGGAAACAAAAGAGAACACAGATGTTACAGGTGAAGGAGAAAATGTCTCTTTAATACGATGTCAGAAGGACACCTTCAATTTAGAGGAAACATGATGTACACAGTACTCTGCAGCCCCAGATCTAGGCATCCTTGCTTTGAAGACGGGAAGAACAGATTCACAGAGGAGACTTCCCCCTAAACAGGCAGAACCTTGGAGGGGAGCCAACCCTCCACAGTCTCTGCTTTCTCAGATCTCAGACTAGACCAAATGAATATTTTGTTATTAGACTTGGATCAAAAAGGGAGCCAAATTCTAGTTAACTCAACAAATAAAGTAAATGTTGATTGAGTGCCTACAATGGAGAAAGACTATGAAAGGTATGGACCTTGTCCTCTAGGAATTTATAACTTAGTGAAGGAGACAGACACATAAACGGAATTTAATGTAAAGCACTATTAAGTAAATCATTGAGAAAGGAATATTGACATTCATATGTGGAGGCATCAGAGGGAAGGAGCAGTCCCGGATGGGGGCTGCTGACAACAGTCAGCCTGAAGGAAGAGAAAGAGCTGCTGGTAGAATCAGGTCTCTGACCCATGGCATCAGGAACCCTTTGAACCAGGGGTGGCTTTATATTATTCTGAGCTGATGTTTACCCAGCTGTAAGTCTATATCTATAGTGATCTACTTGGCACTTCCAGTTTTAATCTCTGAAGCAATAACAATTATTTTGATCACGCTCACACAAACTATCTTCCACAACTCTAAATTTGGATGATATTTCTCTCCCTTTAAAGGAATTTTTTTTGTTTGTCTTGGGGCCACACCTGGAAATGCTCAGGGATTACTCCTGTTTCTGCACTTAGGGATTACTCCTGGTGGTGCTCGGGGGACCATATGGGATGAGAGGCTTAAACCCAGATTGGCTGTGTGCAAGGAAAGCACCCTACCCACTGTACTTTCTCTCCAGTCCCTTCAATAACTTTTTCCCTCCCTTAAATTACTTCAGATACAATCTCCCAGTGTCTTCAACTTTTTTTTAACCTGTGTCGTGATTCTTTATTGCTCAGCCAAACATTTTTCACTTGATGTATTCCATTTTATTCATGCCCAGTCTCAAACATGGCATGGAAAACTGCACATTATAGTTTAGGTATATGCTCACTAGTGGGCCATTTTATTCCCTTGTTACTCATCCATCCATCCATCCATCCATCCATCCATCCATCCATCCATCCATTATCCATCTTACCTACATGATAATTAAATAACATTCTATAATATGAGGCATTCTTTTAGTTACAAGTAGTTATAAAAGTTGAAAGAATTCAATAAAGTCTAGATGATAGTGGAAGGGAAACACACTCACATCACAAAAAGTGACTGCCAGTACTTCTGGTAGCCATTGATCATACAATTAGAATCAACTAAGTTTGTGGGTCCCTAAACTACTAACCCAGTTATAAAAGTGATGTCTAAACAGACCTCCTTGTTTGATGCTTTGGCTTTTGAACTTTGAAGCCCAAGCTCAGAGTTTTCCCTTGATTTGATCTCAGCTGTGTGATTCCATCCTTTCAATTCCAAAGTGGGTGGAGGGTAGGGGAGGGTGCTGGAATGATCCAGGCACAGAGACTATAGTAGCTTTACCTGTTGGGGGCACTTTCTGTCTGTTCTCTCTCTCTCTCTCTCTCTCTCCCTCTCTTTCTTCTCTCTCTCTGGTTTTTGGGCCACATTTGGCAATGCTCAGGGATTACTCCTGGCTTGGCACTCAGGAATAACTCCTGGTGGGCTCAGGGGATCACATGGGATGCCGAGGCTTAGGCTTGAACCTCGGGTTGCCTATGTGCAAGGTAAGTGCCTACCTGCTGCATCTCTTCAGCAACTCTGTCCTCTTATAGAAGCTAGATTTCCAGGGCACTGAGTGATTTTTTTTTCTGAAAAGGGCGTGCTAGACCAATAAATTCGAGGAACCTCTGATCTAGATCCTGTTCTCCCACACCAATCCTTTTTTTTTGTTCTGGGCCCCCAGCAAACAGAAAGCTTAACACAGAACCTTGGAACATGTCAAGCCAGCTTTGAATCCACACAGCTCTCTCACTAGCAAGCCCTCATTTCTTTCACTTTACCCAGCTAGGAGGTCGTTTTGGTTGAGATGTAATACTGAAAATCAGAATACCATGTGCCCAAAGAATTTGACCAATTTACCCATAGAAATACTAAACAAATAAACGCATGAATAAAAAGTGGAGCGGAGTACCAGGTGCTCTCCCATCCCATGTTTACAGAAGGGACCAATCTGCTAATGTGGAAATTGGCAGCTCCAGAAGGTTTGGGAAGGAGGATCGCCCTGCTCAGCTCAGTGATAGTAAATCAGCGGATTAAGTCTCCGACTGTCTCTGGGGCTGGAGCGAATAATAGTGTTCTTTATAAGCATCTTGGATTTCTGCTTTTAAAATAAAATCCACTGGGTCCTATCAGTCTGTGGTTTGTCTGCTCTGGTTTTAGCAAACTCGAGATGAGGCTGCGTGGTGATTGGCTGGAATATTCTGCTCTTCGGAAGGAGGAACCCACTGACCCCTGACCACAGCCAGTCATACCCAGAGTGTCAGAGGCAGACCAATTACCTAAGAGGACGCAGAGAAATCAAACAGAGGCTGGGCACAATGAGGGGAAAAAAACACACAGCAAGCCCAGCTTTAGTTCCATGGCTTGAATTACCACTATGTCAATAGAAGGTGATAAATCAAGGGAGATATTTACTGATTAAAATTACAGACTCCTACGGGAAACTGTATAAACAGATTGAAGAACAAAGCCTGCAGGGACCGGGCCCAGCTGAATCCTTGCAGGATTTGGCCAGTCATTCCTGTCTCCAGCCAACTCTTGGACCCTGGGGTCACCCAGAGAGCAAGTTGCTCCACGAAATCCAACTTGCTACACCCAGATCCAAATATTTGCAGGGAAAATTTAAAGGCACACTGGGAAGAGATTCAAGACTCAGATCCATTCACAAGGGATCCTCTTGTTCATTCTCCTATCTGGTTTTACTCTACAGTCTCATCTAGACTAGAAGGGTCCAGAGCATCTGGTGTGAGTGCTTCAGCTGCCCAGCCTGAGCCCCGAGGCCACTGATGCTGAAGGGGTCTCTGAGGTCCACCCGCCCCCACGGGAAGGTTGGGGACTGCAAACTGTGGATGGCCAGCTTGAACTGCCAAGTTGCTCCATCCACCACATTGGTCCATTCCAGAATGATGCTCCATCATCCTGATCTTTTGGGCACAATTCTGAGTCCACATCATCCATTGGCCTTGTGGTGGTCATCTCCTGACCATATGAAATGCCTGGGAATGTGGAGAACATTCCAGCAAGGCTTCAGGGTTTTTTTTTTTTTTTTGCATGAGCGTGTGTGCGTGTGCGCGTGTGCGTGTGCGTGCGTGCGTGCATGCGTGTGTGTGTGTGTGTGTGTGTGTGTGTGTGTGGTTTGTGTTATACCCAGCATACACTCAGGGTTTATTCTTAGCTCTATGCTCAGAGATCACCCCCGGTGCAGCTTGGGGGACCATATGGGATATTGAGGATTGAACTGGGATCAGCAATGTGCAAAGCGAGAACCTTCCCTCTAACCATCTCTCTAACCCGGAGACCCTTTGTTTTTGTTCTTGACTATGACAGTGACATAATCAAAGGGAATTGGGCTCAAGTCTTCAGGGGGTTGAGATGCTTTGTAGAGGGGAAGGAGATCAATTAGACAATGTAATTCATAGAGAGGGCTATGTTTCCTAGTAGGGCTAAGGGACATGCTTGGGTGCACTGTAGAAATAATTTTATTGTTTTTTGTTTGGGGGCTACACCCAGCAGTGCTCACTTGCCTGAGGATCACTTCTAATGGTGCTCAGGGGTGAGTGGCAGCTCGGTGCTCGGGAGACAATGTGGTGCCAGGGATTGAATCCCTGCACACAAAGCCTGTGCATCACATTGAGCTATTTCTCTGACCCCCCACTTTCTATTTTGTACTTTGGTCCATACCCTGTGGTGCTCAGGGGTGACGCACAGCTCAGTGCTTGAGGTTCACTCCTGGTGATGCTCAGGGAACTACGTGATGTTGGGGAGTAGATTCCTGGCCCCTCCTACATGCAAAGCACATGCTCATGCCGTTGAGCTCTTCTTTGTCTCCATCCTATAACAGACTTTATTGAAATTTTTTAAAATTTATTTTGTGTTTTTGGGCTGTACCCAGAAATATTCAGGGTTACCTCGGGCCATGCTTGGGGGACCATACAGGATGTCAGGATTGAACCAGAGTTGACTGGGCGTAGGCAAACATCCTACTGGTTATACTATTGCTCCAGCCCCTGTCACAGATTTTAAAGGTGCCCAGCCAAGGGGGCACTTGTGTCTAAAACCAGTGGGCAGTCTACTGGTGAAGCTGACCTGTGTCTCTAGGTGCAAAGAGTATCCATGTAGAGGGACAGGTAACTTTCCTGACATGCCCCTTACTCCCTCTTCCCCTTAGGTGGAGCTGGTCACCTGCAAACAGGCAGACTATGAGTGTTTGAGGGGCACCTTTGGAGGGGCACTTTGGTCTAAATGTCCTCGTGGACGACAGCGACTTTTCCTGAAGGACACAAAGCCTTGGAACAGGTTGGACAAAGCCTGTTCTCTGGCTTCTCCTTGGGGCTGGAGGGGGAGACAGCTTTGAGAACATTGAGAAGCCAGTGTGGTGCCTTCTGAAAGGCTGTGTGGATAATAAGAGGCCTGAGTAATTACTCTGGCTGTCTCTCAAGCTCTTTCGTAATAGGGTGACTTTACAGCGAGGTGAGTATTCCTTTGTTTGGTATTTCCTCTCAGCGGGGTTGGTCCAGGGTTCCTGGCAGGATGAACCCCCTCCTTTTTCTGGGGGTGCCACAGAGCCCATCTCTCTCCCACAGCTTCCAGAGACACGGACTCTGGTTCAGACGTTCTTCTGTTCTGGAAAACTCAGAGATGTCTTTTAATTGTGTTTGCTTTTTCTTCTTGAAGCGAGTTGTATTTCGAGCCTCTGTGCTTGGCTGCACTGGCCCTGGGCGCTGCCGCCTCGGAGCGGCCTGCAGCAGGCGCTGAGCTCCGAAGGGCAGTCAGAGATGGGCAGAATTTAATTACCCTCTCACCCGCCGAGAAGGGCCAGGCGGCGGTCGCAAACTGTGGGGGCGCTCTGATCTTGCACTCCAGCGCTGCGTGCCGAAAACTCTCTATGCCCTGGAATATCATGGCCTGGAGCCCTTTAAATTAAAAACAGTTGTGAAACTGGCAGCAATTTAGAACTTAGGCCAGTGCATGAATCCGTAAAGAGCAAGGCCTCAAGGAGACAGGTCATGTGTCTGTAGAGAGGCCTGTTTTGTGTCCAGGGCGTTTACCAGGCCTTTGGCCCACTGTTGCTTTTCTCGTGATGAAGATCATCGGCTCTTTTAGGTCATTTCCTACCCTCCTTCTCACTTAACCTCCTGTCTCATCTAGCTGCCTGTGGTCCTAGGGTTGGCCTGGGCACCTGGTGCCCCCCAGGCCTGTCCCCATCTCAGGGTCTCCCAGGTCAGCTGTGAAAGTGTCCAGGCAGTGGCAGAAACCTCCCTTACCTCTGCTACGAGTTGCAAGAACACTGGGTGACCCCAAGAAGACTTGATGAGGGCCAAGACCATGCTGCTACCCAGGAATCCCGCACGGAGAACAGGAACCCATTTCCTCACATTTGGAAGAGCAAAGGTGTGAATGAGAGATCTTTTCATCAGTTTCAAGAGCAGGTGGTGGAACTGGCAGGCAATGAAAGAGTATGTAGAGGATGGGTCCCTACCCGGTGCTCACGGCCTGGCCGCTTCTGAGTCAAGAGGAGCAGTGCCATGCTCCTCAAATGGGGATTGTTTTCACAGGGGCTTGGTCAGAGAGAGGGGCTGGAGCTGAGCCTGCAGTTTTGGGGAACAGTCAAAATGCTTCCCCACTAAGCTTTCCTGCTTCTTGCACCAGTGTAGTGGTCTTACTTGAGGAGCCTCAAACCCTCTAAGTAACCTGGCATCTTTTGTTTGTTTCTTTGTGGTCCACACCTAGTGGTACTCAGGGGGTACTCTCAGCTCGGGGTTTTTGATTACTCCTGGTCATGCTTAGGGGACTGGTCACGTGGTGCTGGGCATCAGACACTGGCCTCCTGTATGAAGAGCACACACTCCAGCCTGATGAACTCTCTCTCCGGCCCTGTCTGGCATCTTTCAACACCAAGTGAATGGGCTGGAGAGATGGTGCAGCGAGTAAGGCACTTGCCTTGCACCAGACTGACACAGGTTCGATCCCTAGTATCCCCGAGTGCCCCAAGGAATGATCTCTCTGCCCCCAAAACCAAAAGAAAAAAAACATGTGAAACCTACCTTTGAACCCAACTTTGACGACAAGGAGGCCCAAGATTCAAAATCAGCACGATACTAATTGGAAGAAAAGGCATGCACAAGTCAAACAGAATTGTTCCTGAAATCAAACTGAGAGGCAAGTCTAAAGGTTATTCTGGCTTCGTTGGCCACCTCCTCCATGTGGAAGCAGGAAATAGGGCTGGTAAATTTGGCAGGGCCAGGTCACATAAATAGATGACCAAACCCTGCAATTTGCACTGTCTCTTATAGGCAGGCAATGTTTCACTATTATTATTAAATTTTTTCTTTGCTTTTTTTTTTTTTTAATGTGGTGGGAACCACACCCAGCAGTGCTCTGGGCTGCTCTGAGCTCAGTACAAAGCATGCATTCCAGCCCTCTGAGCCATTTTTCTGGCCCAACAGGGAATGTGTTAAAGGGAGGGGGTGACTTTCTTTCTTTCTTTCTTTCTTTCTTTCTTTCTTTCTTTCTTTCTTTCTTAATTTTATTGAATCACCATGAGATAGTTACAGGCTTTCATGTTTGGGTTACAATCACAGAATGATCAAACACCCATCCCTCTACCAGTGCACATTCCCCACCACCAATATTCCTGGTATTCCCCCCTTCGCCACCCTCCCCTGCCCTCCATGGCAGATAATATTCCCCATACTTTCTCTCTACTTTTGGGCGCTATGGCTTGCAATACAGATACTGAGAGGTTATCATGCTTGGTCCTTTATCTACTTTCAGCACACATCTCCCATCCCGACCGGTTCCTCAAGCCATCATTTTCTTAGTGATCCCTTCTCTATTCCAGCTGCCTTCTCCCCTTTGCTCATGAGGCAGGCTTCCAGCTATGGAGCAATCTTCCTGTCCCATGTATCTACTATCCTTAGGAGTCAGCTCATGTTATGTTGTTTTATACTCCACAAATGAGTGCAGTCCTTCTATGTCTGTCCCTCTCTTTCTGACTCATTTCACTTAGCATGATACTCTCCATGTCTATCCATTTATAAGCACATTTCATGACTTCACCTCTCCTAACAGCTGCATTGTATTCCATTGTGTAGATGTACCGAAGTTTCTTTAACCAGTCATCTTTTCTAGGGCACTTGAGTTGTTTCCAGATTTTGGCTATTGTGAACAGTGCTGAAATGAACATATAGGTGCAGATGTCATTTCTACTGTGCTTTTTTGCATCCTCGGGATATATTCCCAGAAGTGGTATTGTGGGGTCATATGGAAGCTCAATTTCTAGCTTTTGAAGGACTGTCCATATTGTTTTCCAGAAAGGCTGGATTAGTGGGCATTCCAATCAAGAGTAAAAGAGTGTCCCTTTTCCCCCACATCCACGCCAGCACTGGTAGCTTTTGTTCTTTTGAATGTGTGCCAGTCTCAAACAGAGCAATTTTCTAGAAGGGCTAAGGCAGAATGATTTTGAAGATGGCAGTCATAGTTAAACATCCTCAAAGATCTACTTGAACCCCTGTGCTCCGGAAGCTGAGCTGACTCTGTTGTTACACACATCCTCTGTTTCTTCATTTGCTCTCCCGCCTCTCTATTCTCCTCACTCTTGGTGAAGCTGGGGATATGGCCTAGGCTAATATACATGCCTGAACATGGTGTTGGCACATTTTGGCTGTGCTGCTTGCCAAGCATTAGGTGTCTGGTGGTGTCGCTCTTATACTTGGGCTTGGTAGTCATGGAGGACCATGCCAATGTGGTCATGGCCCCAGTTGGAAGGGGGCAAAGCAATATCCAGGGGCACACCTTGGGTCTGTTTCACTTCTTTTGGGTGTCTTTGGGCAAGTCCACCTTCCTTCTCTTGTCTTATTTGTCTCAAATGTGGATGATGCCACCTACCTCACAGGGTTATGATAGGGTTGTAAGTGCAGCTGTTTACTTACTCACGTATGCCCCTTCCTTCCTGCATGTGGCTGTCCTTGTTGAGATGATTTAGCCACAAGCTCTGGATTAGGGTGGGCACACCTTGCTGCAGAGAATGGCATTCTTTCTCCTGTGGTGCCAGGGACCCTGAGGACATTGTCACCAAGATCACACAGTCTGTGCGATGGTGCAGAGGATCAAACTTGGGGCCTCATGCTTACAGCTCAGATGCTAAGTTAAGTATGCTCCCGCCCTAAATTATTATCAGATTAATTGATTAGACAAAAATTTCTCAGTAGAAGGCCTGGGACTGAGTAAGTGCTCAGTAAAAGTTCTGTTGGTGAATGCAGCCATTTCCTGGTTTCCAGACAAGTTTTGTTGCATTTTGTTTTTATGTCGAAGAACACTTAAGTCATCTTGCATGTTTTATTCATCAAAGACTTGGCCTTTTCCTCATGAAAAATACATCTTTTAATGGGGGTCACTTCTTCATGTTTCTTGTAGGCTGTATTTAAAAACACTAGCCACTTCCTCTGATAATCAAGTGGCCGCAGAGTGAAAAAAAAGGGGGGGGTGAGGGGACAAAAACAATGCCCATTATATTATCTCCAAGCCTTTATTATGTGGGTATTAACTTTGAACTCAGAGGTCGTCACACTTGGAAAGTGTTTCCACCTGTAGCACTCCCTTCTCCATTCTGCTGGTCCAATTAAGCCTGAGAATTTAAATGATCTCTCTAACTCTAAAAATATGTATTGAGACTTCTGGAAGTGGAAACTATTTCAGGGCTTAGGAGAAAGTCTGTGGGAGAAAGCCTGTGGGAGCAAATGCACTCACAGCTTTGGGGCCGGCAGGCTGACCCCTCTGCGTCTTTGAACGTGTGTGGAAAGAACTGTAAAAATCAAATCAGATTTCTGTAGCACAGACAGACGCTCTCTGCAGAAGAGCATTTGGAAGAGAGGTGGAGGCAAGGGATGAGGGACAGGGGACACACACCCACCCTCAGCAGGAACCAGATTCGTCTAAAACCCTTAAATTAAAAACTTAGAGGGCCACCGTTTCTTCCTTTCAGCCTCTCATTTCCAGTTCATTCTTATCAGAAGTCTGTCAGCTCTCAAACTGACATTTTCCTGTTCTGATCTTCCCTCAGATAGTAAAGAGGGATTTTATTATTTTTTTTTAATATGGGGCTGATGCAAACAGGGGATCAGTTGACAGAAAATCACTCAAGGACAGTTTGGAGTCCTAAGCCCTGACCCCCGACCCTTTCCTAACTAGTTACTGACATTGAACTTAACGAAAACTGCAAGGCTGAGAGGAGATAATGTTTTAGAGTGAAAGAGAAAAGGGCAGTGGGTGAGAAGGGATGGGGATGGGTTCCTCAGGCAATGTGCTCTTGGCTTCCCAGACAAACTTGAGGCTTTCTCGAAGTTCAGTGTTGTTGCAAAGCATCCAGCCCCAAAGAAGGGTCTTTCCTCAGTGTTTAGCCCAGAAATGGGAGAGGGGAGTCTCTTTGAGACCAGAGTTATGCATCCTCTGTGCACGACCCTTTACCAGGGAAGGTGAAGGAAGTCAAATTCGCACACACACACACACACACACACACACACACACACCCCTTCTTGAAAGGAGAAAATGGCGGCACAGCTGCTTCCTGACAAGTAGTGCAGGGACCCACCACCTTGGGGGTCAGAGTCCCACCAGAAGCAGTTTAATGTGACTGATTTCAGGGACTTTCTCCCTGCTGTCACCCCTGAGGTAAAAGAAGAGCCTGGCTGGGGAGAAAGGCTGGGTGCACTGGGGCTGGGCCGGGATGGATACCCAGGGTCCCTCCACTTCCCTGTAGTCATACACAGAGACACAGGACCTGGTTGTTGTTTTCTCTGAGCCAACACAAAGAGGCAAAGAAGTTGTCTCACTGTCTCTACTTTCTAGAAGCTTCTAGTTTCTTCTGGGCCAGAGGGAGGAGGGTGGAGAATCCGATGCCTTTCTGGGCCTGCTAAGGGCCAGCCGTCGGCTGTGAAGAGAGCTCTAATCACAGACCCATCACTCTGGGCCAGACATACAGACTCCCTGCTCTCAGACCGCCTCGGTGCTCATTGCTCCAGACTCTCGAAATGAGGCCTGTCGTCGCGCTAACAAACGCACTACAGGGAATGAGGCTGCACGGGGCCCAGGGGAATGATCCAGAAGACTTTATGGGTCTTTTCCATCTTTAATTTCCATGGCTCTAAATATGCTGGCTGCTTATAAAGCAGCAGATTGATTTTCAGGCAGATTGGTTAGTTTTGAAAGCACTCAGTGGAGTTGGCTTTTAGTCATCGTACCCCTTGACCTTCACCTCAGCAGGTGCCTGGCTCCCTCCTGTCTCCTTACACCTCTCTTTGGCAGAAAGCACATGCGTAAGGGGTCACCTGGGGGAGCCCTGACCTGGGTCTTGCAACTCACTGTCCAGCATCTGTGGGCTGGTGCATGGGGGACCCTTTCCCTGTCGAATAATGAGCAGGGAAAAGAGGAAGAGCAGGGACAGGGGTCGGCTGCCGCCTTCCTGGGAACAGCACCTCATCTCTCTGCAGAGGTGGGGGGTGTCGGCTCTTCCTTCTCCAAGGTCAAGGGGCACACACTCCCCCAGATGTGCCCTTGGACGCAGGCAAGGGCCGGGTTGATGACATAACTGGTGAATTCATTTTGGAACATGAATGCATTGCGTGTGTGTGTGCGTGTGTGTATGTGTGTGTGTGTGCGCGTGTGTGTGTTTGTGTGTGCTGGGGAGGGGGGCTGTGAGCGGCCTTTCCTTTAGTAATTGCTCCCATTGGCCTCCCCCAACCCCCATCCTCACCGTGGCGGGGCGCAAGGAAGCAATTATAGGCTACACAATAGACAGCTAAGTTGAGGGAGAGGGAAGGGCTCCAGGAGCTTCCACGGTTTCTTTGTGCATGGAGACGGTCTACGTGGGAGATGTGAGTCCTATCAGGGTCCCCAGGCATAAAAAGAGGACTGCAGAAAGCGTCTGCATCCCTGGAAAGGTTAGCGAGATTAGTGAAGCTCTTCACGAGGGGCCAGAGATAAATAGTGAACCCTGAACAACAGGGTTTGAATCGTGAAGGTCCATTTGTAATTGGATCTTTAATTTTTTTTGGGGGGGTGTCAAGAAATACAATTGCTGGGCTGGAGTGATAGTACAACGGGTAGGGCGTTTGCCTTGCATGAGGCCAACCCGGGTTCGATTCCTATGGTCCCCTGAGCACCGCCAGGAGTAATTCCTGAGTGCAAAGCCAGTAGTAATGCCTGCGCATTGCCGGGTGTGACCCAAAAAGCAAAAAGAAAAAAAGAAAAAAATGAAAGAAGTACAATTGCTCCCCTCTATATCTGAGGGACACATACCCAGAGTCCACAAGCTGTGTACAGCGAAGGTTGCATTTAAGGGTGTGGCTCTGGAGAGCCACACATCAGGGGTTTGGTGTCTGTGTGCGTGGTGTGCTCCAAACCAGTTCCCACGTGGGCGGCTACCAGTGGCTATCTCTCAATAAGTTCTGCGAGGGGTCCCGTGTTTGACACAAAGTGTGATAGCACAGTGCTTGATGCCCCAGACACTGTGGTTCAAAGATCAACTGTCTACCAAGTGCTAAGGATTTTTCAAGATGGTTAAAGAGGCTCTCAAGAGGGGGCCCGGCGTCTGCTCCCCCTCAGTACCCACCCCTGGAGGGAGAGCCTGTCTCCAGCTCTCTGACCGGGTTCTAAGGTCCCAGCTTCCCAGGAGTCAAGGTAGGGAGAACCCCAGGTGAATAAGAAAAAAGACTACGGGGGCCCTCTGTGGTGAGAGGTACGAATGGGAATGCTGTTTGTTCCCTGAAAGCCGCATCAGAGGGCAGCACTGGCTGACCCCGGTTACACAGTGACGCGCCAACTCCCAGGGCAAACTGTCTGCCCCCTTAATGAGCAGAGACAAGTCCGTGGGGTGGGAGCACCCTTCCCTGATCCCATCAGCAGTGGAGAAGAGGCCCTGCACCCCTGCCTCCTCCTCTTCCTCCCCCTGCCTTGTCCTTCTCGAGCTCTTTCTCCAGGATTCTGGGAGCTTTCTACGTAAACCCTCTTAAAAATCGGAAAATGAAACAAGACATATTTCTGAGCTTGTCAGCAGGTAGCTGCGCTGGTCTGTGGTAAGTGCTCTCTCTGGGAGGACGCCCGGGCTCTGATGTGTGTGCGGAACGTTCTGTGGCTCCCCCCGGCTGCCCCGGCGCGGAGCTGTTCCTCGGTGAGGAGGCGGTGATGATATTACTTCTAACAACCAGACTGAAGCGTAGCCCCGGGCTGTCTTGCAAAGCCCCCTCCAAACAGCCTCTAATTAATTTTTATCCTGCCATCCCAATGAGTCCCCAGGGTGTAGCCACCCAACGCCAAAACCCTCATCAAGTCATCTGGAGAAGGCTTTGACGTAACACTTGCAGGTTTCAGATCTCCCAGAGAAACGGCTGACGAGAAGCACCAAACCGTTGTCTTTCCCCTCCCCTCCCCTCCCCATTCTGCTAGACAGTAAACCCCCCCCCCCCCCCCGCACACACACACACCTCCTTTGCAGCCTCCTCTTTTCCAGCGGCTATAAATTAGATCTTCGTCTGCTCCCACCAACCATAGCTGTTTCAGTGAGAATCCTGAGAAGTGTTTTTTTTTTTTTTTTTTTTTTTGCAGCTGGGAGACCCTCCCAATTCCCTGGGGACTGTGCCTGGGTGCCTGGGCTGGCCTGCCTTGAGTTGAACTTCATATTGGAAGTTGAAGGAAAGTTTGACCCCAAAGAATTTTACCCACTGGGCACATCAAAAGCGTGGTCTTCTGGGCCTCCCTGTTTGGAATTGCTGCTGGCAGCGTGTCACTCGGGCTGGCCAGACTCCAGGTCGGGGGTCCATTGCCTGCCAGTTCCTGAAGGGCCTTGTTTGGGGGACACTTCTTAGTGTTTGCTGGGGGTGGGGCTTCTTCCACCCTGGCCCGGACCCCCCCCCTCCCACTCCCCTGCCTTCCCTCCCATCCAGAGTCTCTTTCAGAAGTGTCCATCCAGGAGGCGTCCGCTGGGCCCCAGGAGGATGGAAGTTTCGGAACGGCTGCTTGAAACGAGGCATTCAGAGGTGCTGAAACCAAACCCCAGTGGCAGCCCGCCCCATGTCCTGGGTTTGTGGAACAAAAAGGTCCAGTGGCTCGCTCCTTCCTGAGATCTTAGTGAGCCTGGTATTCATTTCAGTGGCCCTGGATGCCAGTGACCCTCCCCTGCTCTGCTGGCACCACACAGACATCCCCTCTGCCCCCAGATGAGCGATGGCCCGGCTTTTGTTCCTAAAGAGCAGCCTGACTGGTTGCAGAGTCCACCCCAGAAGGACAGGCCTGGTCTGAGGGCGAGGCCCCCAGGAGTGAGTGGCCCGTCCCATTTCTGAAGATGCCCAGGGAGCTCCCTCCAGTGACTAATTGCTTGTAATCGTCCCCTTTAATTCTAACCACATGAGCGAGTGCTGGCAACAGATTTCCCTTTGTGCATGCCTCTGAGGTTACGGGGAAAAAAAAAGAGGGTTCACCCTACCTACCCCCTCTGCATTCTTTGGTCTCCCCGTTCATGGCGGGGCCCAGCGGTTCAGAGCAAATGCTGGCTGGGGAACCAGCGTCTCTGGGCCTGAAGCCCATGTTTTGGAATTTACCAGCTGCTCTGAAGTCTGGGCTTCACTGTCAGTGAAACTGAAGAAGCAGTGCTCATTCTACAGCAGGTTCTGAGGATGGGACGAGATGAGGAAGGACAGAGTATGGTTCAAGGCTGGGCCTCTTTGATGCCCATGCAGAAGCTGCCAACAGCAGAGGAGTTAGGCACACATGGAATTTTATATATATTGGTTTAGGGGCCACAGCAGACAGGGCTTGGGGATTGCTCCTGTATTTGGGGGGTGATGTATGCCAGAGATCGAACCTGGGTCTTCTCCATGTAAACCATTGCTTATTCTGTTGAACTCTTTCGCTGGTGCCTGCAATTCTTACCTCTTGGGCTGTTCCCAAACAATTGACACTGATAGACAAGGCAGCAAGGGCATAGAGAAGAAGCAGACTGAGTGTCCAGAGGTCAGGGTGCAACATAGCTCTGCTATGCCCTAGTCCCCTGACCCTAGGATCCTTCCCTGACTTCTGCTTCTCAGTCTCTAATAATCTTCATCCCATGTTCTCTGTGAGGGGCTGGGGCAGCAAGGCCCAGCAGTGGGCAATTGGAAAGTACAATTCAAAAATTCAAAGGTTCTGCAGGCTGGTGAACAACCAGAGCCTTTAGGTCTATACACCCTTCCTGTTGCCCTTGGCACCCGGTCCTGAGCCCCAGGGCCTGTCTTGGCATCTTTTTTTTTTTTTGCTTTTGGGTCACACCTGGCAATGCACAGGGGTTACTCCTGGCTCTGCACCAGGAATTACTCTTGGTGGTGCTCAGGGGACCATATGGGATGGGTTGGCCACGTGCAAGGCAAACACCCTACCTGCTGTGCTATGGTTCCAGCCCCTGTCTTGGTATTTTGTTTTGCCTATTTCCTCATTTCCTTCCTTCCTTCCTTCTTTCCTTCCTTCCTTCCTTCCTTCCTTCCTTCCTTCCTTCCTTCTTTCCTTCCTTCCTTCCTCCCTCCCTCCCTTCTTATTTTGGGCCACACCCAGCCGTGCTCAGGATATATTCAGTACCCGGGATCAAATCTGGGTCTCCTGCATGCAAAGTGCATGGCAACCCATCATTTCTCTGGCTCTCTATTCCCACTATTTTGCAAAGAGTCAAGGGTCACTTTACTCAGCATTTCCATTTCTGGGGAAGGGATGCTTAAAGTTGTGAGTCTCTCTGTGACAATGAGGTTTTCATTTTTTTCCAGTGAGATAAAGAACTCATTTTCATATAGTGTTTATGTGTTGGGGCTTGGGAGAATTTAAATTAAAAAACAAATAATGGCAAATACACCCTTCGATATGATTATACCCTGGCCAACTCCATTGTAATTTGGTAGGAATTAAGGGTTGGACCCACAAGAGTTTAATTTTCAGGTTAGACAGAAGCATATTTCAAATCTCCCCAAATACCTAGTTAACAAATACCACCTTTTCATGCTTTTGATTTATTTCTCTACTTCTGTACCACTGGCTTTGTAAAATTAATTTGCTACATAGAAATATCTTAAATCACTTTCCCACTAAATCATGGTGGCGCTCCAGGAAGAAACTGGGCAGGTGGGAACCTTTGTTTGTGTTTTAATATCAAGGGTTGGTCACCCCCAGGAAAAAATGGTTGAGGGTTATATTCGAAAATCAAATTGATATCGCCATTTTCTGCGCTTAGAGAAAACTAAGAAAGCCTGCCTTAAAAGTTAAGGAGAAGGGAGAGAGACATACTACAAAGTATCTTTCATTAGGGTCAGGAAGGTAAGTGCAGGAACCGACAAGAGGTCAGGCAGGAGGATGGAGGCATGTGCCGATGAAGATACCAGCCCGGTGAGATAGTGGCACCAGTGGGGAGGACTAGGAAGAGAAGCTGGTGAGCAGGTACAAGTGTCTTCCTCTATCCTCTATGTAGCTATCCACATATCCCTCTACTCAATCCAATAAACAAGCACAAGAGAACAGGCAAAAATACCAGAAAGCTCTGAAATTCATCTCTACTTCAAAGCACCCTTTATCTTAACAATGATTATCATTTCACATCTGGTCCCCTTGCAACCAACACTCAATTGATGGTTTGGCTGGGCTGGGAGCTAGGGGAATATACATGGCTTAATGCTGTTCCTAGCTCTTCAACTGCTTCAATCCTGGTCTCCAGATACATCAGAAATCTGGGCTTTGGGCAGTGGGTTGGGAGTAAGAACCTCCAGACCAAAGAAGAGGCAGTAGCATATTATCATTAGGAGGTAGGAGGCCCCCATGAACCCAAGCCAGCACTTTCCTATTCTGCTGCTGTGAGATCTAGGAGAATTTGCGGATAACATTATGTGTAGTTGACAGATGACCGCTTAAATGTCTTCCTTGGAAAAATGACTTCTGAATGAGGGATGAAAAGCACAAAGGGATGAGAAACAAAAGGGGGGAAGGATGTTATGTTTCTAGACAACGCACAACAGTAGAGGCTATTGTTCTAACTCGAGAGCCTCAGCCATTAGCAGACCATTTTAGCTGGAATACTATGTAGTGATTGAATGAAAATGTTCTATATTTGGCTAATTGGCCTGCGCACCCCTTCTAATTACATGTAGTCCCAAATAATGGATTGATACTCTTAGGTGGCCCTTAAAAAATGTCATTCACCAAGGAGAGGCTTAGAGAGGGCTCTACCCCATTATTTCAGTGGTGCTTGAAATAACTGCAAATAGTCACACGTCATGAATGATAGGCCCTGAGCAACATTCCTTGAACAAACAGGGAGCCAAGAGCTGGGGATGGTGGACTCTCTGGAGGGCCATGGAGCAAGGACACTGGTATTAATATGGTGACCCCTAGTGTTTCATGGTGGTAGCACGACTTGGAATCAGACCAGCACCCTGGCTACCGAGGGTTTCTCCAGAGTCATCTTATTGAAGGAGTTATTGCCCATCATAATTGTTTACATCTTTAAAACCATCATGTTAAACAAAACCCTCTTCAACTTTAATGCATTTTCCTGCACAATATCCATTTCCAACCCCTGCCGAATAGAGTTGTCTTGACATTGTTTTTCCTTATAATGTGTGGCCTCCTGTCTGAGCATTTCAAAGATCAAGACATATCAATTCATTACTGTGGTTGCAATGTCATAAACAATGGATAATGGAATCAACGGGATGAATTGTTGGAGGAGGTTGATCTTGCTCTGTCCAGGGTAAGGAGCATGGCTGGCAGAGATTCTGTGAGTACATCAAGCAGAGGACAGAAGAACAAATGAGGTCCAGGGAGGGGCAGGAGACAACTTGGCTATTGTCAGCCATTTCAACATGGTCACCTCATCCAGAGAGGCAGCTTATTAAATGGGCAAATATATTTCTTGGACTCTGTTTTGTTCATGGGAGGAGAAGAGAAAAGTCAAATGAACAGTAAACCCAAGCTACCTAAAGCACTTCTTCATTACTTGTATGATAATTCAGCAGAAAATGCTTTTCTAGACCCTGAATCATACATATTCCTGTTAAAGATGATAGAGAGCTTAATTTCCAAGGCTACAAGTAATACTAGAGGAAGACAGAGTATGAGTGAGAAATATCATAATTAAAACTAGTTCATTAGCTACAGGAAACACCCCCACCTGTCACCAAGGGGCTGGGAATAAGAAGGTCACGGGCCACATCTCAATTCTTTGCACCTTATGATTATTCCCAGTTTTATCAGACATAAAAGATTCTGATTGCCAGTATTCCAAATGTACTCAGGCTTTTGGTAAAGGGAAGGAAGATAAAAGAATATTTTATTTAGTATTTTAAGACCTGAGCCACAATCTCACCAATACTAAGTCTTTTAATTCTATAAATACCCATGTTGTTCCCCCCCTTCCATGCAGGTACCATTAAAAAAATCAACTCCACAGCTTTTAGTGACACCAAATGACCTAAAAGAGATGTTTTCCCCTCTAGTTCTCATTCTTCTATTGGGAATAAAGGTCAGAAGCCACAGAAATATGAAAAAGAAGGAAAAAGTATGTGTAAGCCCCTCACTTAGATTATTCTTGGGCGACATTTTTAATGGTTTTCTTTCCATGATCTAGACCTCTCCCTCAAGTTGGGCTTGCTTATTCTTCACTAGAGAAAATTTCCCTGATGCCCCAGATAGACAGGGAGGGCGGGAAGGCAACTGGTCACTACTGGAAAGGAAGAGCTGAAGTCAGAGCAGGGAGAGAAGTAGGTTCTTTCAAGCCTTCTCCCTTACTCACGTCTTGGCACATTCAAATACTCCAACAATTCCTTAATAAAAATCTCTATTTCAATGAAACAAGGCAACATTAGAAACTATGCATACAGTATCCCTCCAAATTGCAGAAGAAAACGAAATCATCGATTGAAGTAACTCTGGGACTCTTAGTCCTCGGAGAGTTCCTTAGGGAAGAGTTTTCACGTATGGGCAGAGTGGACCGATGCAGGGGAACCAATGACCAGCCCCAAACACACTCTCCCAGTCTTGGAGAACATTTGCTAATGCATGTTCAAAACAAATGAAGAAGGTTCACGAAGGCAATTGGCATGGTCCCTAGTAGAATGAATGAAATGGGGTACACTCAGATGCATGAAGAACGTGCTTCATTGCTTTGCTGGAAGAAAATGCAGGGTGGTCTAAAATAAAAAGGTCACGCCAACTGCCTTGTGGCCCTTGGAGCAAATCTCCTGCCCTCTTTGCCAATAGCCCCGTTTTCCAAGGAAGCCCATTATAGATACACATCAGAACATCTTCTTTTAAGTTTTGACAAAATGAAACTGCATCCTGGGGAGTTCCCCACCCATTGCTCTCTTGGCTACTTCACTCCAGTACTATTTCATTACGTATTGATTTTTCAACGCCTCTCTGCATGGCTGTAATTTACACAAGTCCTTCTAGCCCTTAGCGATTCTTAACACCTCCAGGTAAGATCACCAAGCCTGCTACAGACAGTTGGCTACTACTGTCTTTTCTGGAATAATGAAAAATTGGTGAATCTCATTGTGGAAATAAATGCCTTTGGAGGGCCATGGTGACTGAAAGGATGCAGGAAGAGTCCGGTTGTTACAGGAGAGAACAGACAATACTCACTCCAAAATGAATGCTTTGCGTTCTTGAACTGCTGAATTCCATGCATCTTATTTAGGAGTGAAATGCCATTTGGTAGGTTAGCAGTATTTAGAGCTTTGGTTTTCTTTTCTTTCTTTTTTTAAAAATTTTTATTAGTGTGACACCATGAGGTACAGTTGTAGACTTACAAATTTTGTGCTTGAGTTTCAATTATATAATGATCAAATACCCATCCCTCCACCAGTGCCCATTTCCCACCATCACAGATCCCAGTATCCCTCCCACTCCCCATCCCCCCTATCCCACCCTGCCTCCATGGCAGGGCATTCCCCTCTTAATTGTATAAAATAACCCTAAAGCTGGTAAAGTTTGTTTGATTACAGTCTCCAAAAAAATTTACTACTCTCGTCAGCTTGTGAAATATGCTTGCCTTTTGTACTAATCAAGATTCTAATGAGAGAGGCGGGATAGGATGTTTATCTTGTACATGAGATCGGACTCGGTTCGATCCTGGCATCCTATATGGTGGCCCAAGCAGCACCAGGAGTAATTCCTGAATGCAGAGCCAGGAGTAACTCCTGAGCATCGCTGGGTGTGGCCCAAAAAGAAAAAAAAAGATTCTAATGAGAAAAAGAGGAAGTAAAAGGTGAGTGAGTAATGATGGGGAAAAAATGTAAGTATCTTCTGGAGAGTTTTGTTTGACTTAACACACCAGTGTTATAAAGAGGAAAACAAACCAAAAATATTTTCTCAGAAAACTGTAACTGAGTCAAAATAATGAATCAAGGGAAATTGGCAGAATTTCTAGTCTCTTAACTGGACTTTAAATTTTTGTTCTGAAAAGCTTATGCTTAAAACAATTTGACTATTTTAATCATATATTTCTAGGCATTACTTTTTTTAACCCATAAAATTCCTTCAAGAATTTCTTTTTCAGAAAGAGTGAGAGTATGTGTGAGTATGTGTGTGTGTGTGTGTGTGTGTGTGTGTGTGTGTGAGAGAGAGAGAGAGAGAGAGAAAGAGAGAGCGAGAGAGAGGAAAAATGCCTGTCTCAGAGGCAAGCGGCAGGGTGGGGAGCATTAGGGTGGATAGGAGAGTAACTGGGGACATTGGTGGTAGGAAATATACACTGGTGAAGGAATGGGCGTTGGAACATTATATAACTGAAACCCAATCATGAATAACCTTGTAACTGTGTATATCACTGTAATTCAATAAAAAATTTAAAAAATAATTAATTTTTTTATATGTATTTAGAATTATGGTGAAAATGGGACTATAAGTTTGGAGGGGGGAAATGCAGTATTACTAAATAAGCATGTAAAAAATTGATGGTTGTATTTTCATCCAAATATAGGGTTGAATTCTCTCTTTGCTGCTTCCTAGAAATGACATTAAACAAAGCCCCTCCAGAAGGAGTGTCTTACATTGGCCTGTGGAGAAGCCCTCCTCTCAAACAACCCAATCCCCGTCAGACTGTTTACACAGTGTCATGTAGTTTACCTAACTCTATGACCTGAAAGCTATTTCTAGATGGTTCCAAAACAATGAACTAATCAACCTAACCAATGTAAAGAATGATATAATTCTTTTTTGCTTCAAGTGATTTTAAGAATTATCTGGACTAATTATCGTTTAATTTAAAAAAATTAGCAAGAACAAATCCATCAAAGGAGCTCGTTGACATTTACATGAAAATGTAAATTTTCAGCATTTTTGAGGACATACATTACTTGTTAATTCTCCATTACAGATTGCATTGTGGATAGCATTGTTTTGGCTCTGGATGCTCCCCCTGACTCAGACCACCTGCTTTTTCAATCCACTGGGACTCTGGGGAGATTAGGATGGACAGAGGTGGTTCTCTATCCTCTCTCCCTTCTATTTTTTTTTTGAGCATATACTTTAAACTTCTTTGTGGGGAAGACACATTACCAAGCTCATATTATTCCTTCAGTTTGGGCAGGAATAGCTTTAACCCCCCAGCCTTGGGTTGACCTATATTATCTTGTCCACAGGGTGGATACAACTAGAGATAAAGAAAGAACAACTAGGAATTTTGCTAGCACCACTGGCTATAGGAGGCTATCTATACTAGTAGGATGTGAGCCAGGGCTATCCCATGCAGAAAGTATACCTGGAAATGAAGCAAAGAGAATCTAAGTGGATGAGAAAGGGGGTGAGTGAGACAGATATTTTCATTTGCACTTCTGAGTCCAGCTGATTCTGAAGCTACCAGCCCCAAACACTTTAGTATATGAAACAATACTGTAGTACTGTCCACACTGTCCTCCCATTGTTCATTGATTTGCTCGAGTGGGCACCAGTAATGTCTCCATTGTGAGACTTCTTGTTACTGTGTTTGGCATATCGAATACACCATGGAGAGCTTGCCAGGCTCTGCCATATGGGTGGTATACTCTTGGTAGCTTGCCCAGCTCTACAAGAGGGACGGAGGAATCGAACCCAGGTTGGCCGCGTGTAAGGCAAACACTCTACCTGCTGTGCTATTGCTCCAGACCATTTAAAAAATTAAGCTAATGTCAGTTTGGTTTTTCTTAGTTTCAACCAAATGAGCCTAGCCAATTAGGGTCATTTGATTTATGAATGATCTATGTTTTGAATGAATTAATTTTTTTTCTGTTCAGAAATAAGTTTGAAATGTTTAGGCAGGTTCACTGAATTTAAAATTGTTTCATGATTTTGTAGTCCATCTGAGTTTCATGGGGATCTAGAACATCAAGGAGCCAGGGACACAGTATTTGCTTGATTAAATTTATCAGGTAAAAATGCAGTTGGTGGGGGTCAGGGCACAGAGAGATAGTAAAGGGATGCCTGGTAGGCAGCCAACCCCAGTTCCATCACTGGCACTGCATTTGGTTCCTAAGCATCACCAGGAGTGATCCCTTAACATAAAGCCAGAAGTAAGCCCAGAGTACTGCTGGGTTTGGCCCCCAACCCATGAGTCAGGGGTCACAGAGATATCTTGGCTGGTAGAATACATACTTTGCTGGCTTGAGAGCAGGTGTTTAATCCCTGGCACTGCCCCTCATGAGGAGTGAGATCCTGATAGTTATGACCTTTAGGATCCCCAATGCCACAATGAAAATGTACAAGGAGCCACACTGATGAAGCCTGGAACCCTGGTCATTGCAACAGAAACAATAAAGGGAAGGGAGAAGAAAATGAATGAAGAGCACAGAGTCAGTTACTCCTGTCGACAGTATATTCACCATTCACACAAGCAAGGCACTAAGAGCATGCTGGCATTTCTGAGAGACTTAACACAGTCTAAAAAAGGATCTAAGACTTGTCTGAAGATTGACAACATTCTCATAAAACATAGAACATGGATCAGGGACAAGACTTCTGTGGCCCACGTGGCCATCTTAAGAAAAAAAAAAAGAGATCACTGCAAAGATTTCAGTTTACTGATATTGATGCCACAGACCTGCAGCGGGTCCTGCTCACTCCCCCCCCCCCCCCCCAGGATGACGGATAAGAATACCAACCTTGTTAGAATTCATAGATGTGGCCGAGGCCTGGGTAGAGCCCATATTTCTGAACCCTCAGCCCTCTCTAGCACGAACACCATTAAAAGAATGCCTTCATCCTGAACCCACTATCTCGTAGGTATTTATTTTCCTAACCAATTCTTTCTGACACTAACTGTTGGCCGAAATATGAGGCTAATCAAAAGCCACATGGAAGAGAAATCTGAACCCTGAGAGGAAAACTCGAACATTACCAGGGTGAGTGACTCAAAGAGTTTCTGTACTAAAGCAGTCCAGCCATATGGCCAGTTTGGCCCAGAGTCAAAAGCGAAGTCATAAAACCCTCACCGTGGCAGGGGCCGCGGCTAGGGAGGCTGGAGTTGGAATGACTCGACTCTACCACTGAGAGCTGCTCAACCAGATGGTGTATGGGGAGCCAGACAGGAAGTCCATGGGGGCCAGACTCAACTCAGCCTGAGCCACCGTCCATCCCTCATCTCCACTCTGCGCTTGTCCCATGAGCGCACTTGTTGACCTTCTTTCATCTACTTCACTTTTAACACCTCTGTGTCTTTGATTATGCTCTATCTGGGCTGGCTACTATGCTCTCTTGCTCTCTTCTATGGCCTTCAACTTTTTTTTGACTCTCCAACCTATCTTCTGAAATGGGCACAAATATCTCCTCTGAAAAGTCTTCCTGATTTCTCATTCCAATTTATTGAATGTTCCTCTGGGCTCTTTGAGCACTTCTGTTTCTAGTTTCTGAGCACCCAGTCTACTCTCCTGTAGCTGCTGTCTCCAAGAATATGGCTGCCATGTGCCTGGAAGCCAAGATCATGCACCCACTGACTTTGTGGGTATGCCTCTTATTTGGTGTCTGGTGCTTGGTATGCAGTTGAGGAGAGCACTGGAAGAAAGGAAGGTTGACTTAGTTCTTCATGGCTGTGCCCTCACTTAGAACTTCCTCTTAGAAGTTCTAAGATCCTTCCTGCCTTGTTACAGTTCCCATACACACATAATTGAAAATGCTCACGGGTTGACATGGATTAAGGACAGTCTCTTGCCTTTTCTTCAATAGAGCACACATTATTTGAGGTCAGTTCTAAGACTCCTTCATTTTTCTATTATTAGACATAACTTGTCTTTTATGTATATGCATTATCTCATAAACAAATGTCCCATATAAATGTATGGCAAGTTTTTTGGTATCCTTCATGCAGAAAACTATGGAAAGCAAGTGGAGATTCTGAACCTGAAGTTTGCTACAGAGACACTCCATTCCTCTGGAGTGGATGGAGAAGGAAGGAGAAGGAATTGTTTAGTCCAGGAAACACTTAGATGGGAGCTGTTACCCCAACAAGGTAAGCCTGTTTCTCACTTTAAGGAAAATGATGGTGTTTCATGGGAGAGTAGGAAATGAAAACAAATGCCTGAGTTGACAGAAAAATCTTCCGTATCATGGATGGGGGAAAAAGAGTGATCTGTGTTACCTAATCTATCAGGTGGAATGGTGTAGGCAAAGCTTATCACAGGAGTATACCCTGACATAGGAGCCCCCGGGCAAGGCAGAGACTATTCTAAGAAATGTATGTGGCTCAAACCCTCATCCAGCAGTGCTCTGTGGTTTGCAAGTAGCAGGGACCATGGCGAATCTATAACTCGGGGGAGGGTGTGCCAGGTCTGGTGAGTTTCAGGCTTGTCTAGGAAAGCTGAGATTATATGGATTTGCTCTGAGAGTTCGAAGAGTGCTTTCCATCAATTGCTCTCTGCCCACACTTGAGCATTTTAAGCCCAAATCATTTCAAATTCCATTAACCTGTGATTTTGCAACTTGAAAAGATTCTTTTTTGAATTCCAAGATAATTTTCAGGAAGGAAGTAAACAGCCCATTTTCATACAGGAAAGAAAGACAACCAAGGAGTACTCTCTACTGCATGGCAGTCTGGTGGCCACAAGTGAAGATCCTGAACCAGAAGTTTGCCACAGAGACACTCCATCCCTCTGGGGTAGATAGGAAAGAGGAATTGCCTGATCCAGGAAACACTTAGAGGGAGATGGTATCCCAACAAGGTAAGTCTGCCTCTCACTTTAAGGAAAATGATGGACTTTTAAAATAGGGAATGAGTCCAAAGTCACATCAGTAACTAACTAGTAAGTACCTGAGTCAGGACTTGAATCTGGGTTTATCTTGAGCCCATGTTAACATGAACTTACAAGGAAACCCCATAACACAACTCCTAGACTGTCCAGTGACCAACTTTGGGCTGCAGTGTTTATCACAGGAGAGAAAGAACCAAGTGGATTAATGTGTTTCAACCAGGTAGAGTTTCTGACTACGAGGATTTGGGGCGAGAGCTGACTCTGACCTAGGATCAAGACATACTCCTGACTTGAGGGCTGAGCCCCCAATTGTAGGCATCTAAGCAATCTCTGAAGCCTCTTAAGAAAGGGGGTGTCTGACCCACCTTGCAATCTTATGGGTTCTTAGTAGGAATAACTAATAAAAAAGCCTGAGACGTGTCCAAGTGCCAGGGTGACAGATGTGCCTGCACATAAATTAGTCTTGCAGAAAGCTACTTGCCTGGGGTCATCATAAATTTCCGATGGTGCAACACAAGACTGATTGTATTTACTTTTGCTCTCTGTCGAGTAGAGGAGTGTGATAGGCCAGTAAAACGATTTAGTTGGCTGGTAAATTATCTGCAAGATTGATTAAAAAATAGGAAGCAGGCAATTGGCAAATTGTCAATGCACAAAAAAAGAATACTTGGTAAGATCCAGAGATTCAATTAATTTAACAGAGGGGTACCGTCTGAAGAAGATGTTTTGTGAAATTCTTGTGATATTGTTTGAACTGAAATTACTGTGTGTGTGTGTGTGTGTGTGTGTGTGTGTGTGTGTAGGCAGACATGTAACATGGTACTCATCTCAGCTCTCAATTCAAGATCAGGAAAGCAGTAAAGAGAATCCACCAGGGACAGCCGTCCTTAGTGCTCATCATTCTAAAAGAGATCATTTGGTGGAAATTAGAAAGAAAACATCAGCCATGTAATAAATTACTCTGAGTATCCCAAGAATTGGAAGCTGGCTGCTATTGTTCCCTCTTCTCATAAATGATGTGCCTAGATTATACCATCACTCTAACATGATTATGTATGCAAATGATGCAGACAGTTATACAATTTACAATTTGGCTGAAATTGTTCAAGAACTGGCAAATGGACTTTGACAAATGGCAATTGGAGGTTTTAAAAATGAACTTTTATCACAGAGCAAGAAAACAAGTGATATTCAGCTGTGCTTATGTAAATTCCTTGAGCACTGTACAATAGAGACACAGTGGCGGCTGGTCCCCACGCCATCTCCACCGGCTGCCCCTCTTCCCTGTGGCTGGGAAATGGATGACTCAAATATTCTGGGGACTCAGAGATTGGATTAATGGGGAATTATCATATGTGCCACACATGAATGCCCAATTTTAAAAGAATTAGACCACCACAAAATGCATTTAATTCAATATTTCTTTGATGAGTCAGAGGGCATTTCACGATCTGGCTGTGCCCCAGGTCACGGTGATGAACCACTCTTGAGACTGGGGAGGCCTGCGAGGGAGTGAAAAGGGGGTCTGGCCCATAGAACACAGGACAGCAGAGATTCTGAAGTTTTTAGATACTTAAGTCTGGTTTCCCCCTTCCAATTGACCTCTTGAGATTCTGGGGAAGCTTGGTGTTTACTGCCAAGTCTCTTCGCTAGGCAGCAGCATGGTGACATCCTGAATAGATTTTTCTCAAAGATTTTCTCATCCAGAGATGCTTACTTGCATCCCTCCTTCATGAGTGGGTCTTCCATAGATGTTCTGTCCTAGGAACTATAGTTACATCAATTCTCCTCTATATTCCCCGCCCCCACCCACCCTTTTTATTTTTTGCTCTCTTCACATCCCTACGCAGCTTCAAGATGGGACCAAACAGAAAGCTCAGAAAGGATCCCATATAGCACACTTGTGGAGGGTGACTCACACACAGTCTCTGCCTGCTAAGAGTTAGTGGCACAGGTTCATGGATATGCACAAGACGGAGCAAGGCAGTTATGGTCAATTTGAGAAACTTGCACCCAAAGGGAAGAATCAAGAAAGCACTAGCCAGGCCTTCCTAACCTCTTGTTTCCTGACTGAATAAGGCCAGTTTCAAAGTGATGCTTCTGTTTCTTCTCAATTTGAAGTGTAAGTGCTTCCTTTAGTTCTTAAATGAAGGGGTTCAAGGTTCTTCTCAAGAAGGCTGGGCATAGTGAGGCAGTTCCTTGTGGCCTCACTGTTTTGTATTTCTGGCCAGAGATATTTTTAATAGCCCAAGGCTAGCCCATAGGGTTAGTAAACAGGTCCTAATGATACCAGTGAAAGGGGACAGTGTTGTGGGCCAGCAGGCTTTGCTCATTTGCTCAGATAAGAGATGGCCACAGAGTCCGTCGCCACAATGAAAATAAAAGTGATGCCGGTATTATGCAAATTAAATAAAACAATACTTTCTCTGTTGAGCTCTTTTGCAAAACCTGAGGATGAGGAGGAGAGAGGAGTCTCTGAGTTAGAGCAGGGGAGAGACCTTGTTCAGGCTGGACTGCATAAGTAATGGCAGATGGAGACATAAATTGCAACAACTTATGGGGGAAAATTAGCAATAAAGGTACCAGATGCATGTTCCTGCCTTTGGTTTAGCAGTTCTGCTTCCAATAACCTATTCTATAGAACTGGGGAAGCTGCCCTTTTCATCTAGAATATTCCCTCCATTATCTCTTATCCCATCAATGTGTGACAGAAACCTCTGAGTGGAAATTGGATAATTCCAGTTTTGAGAAACCAGGTGGAAAAAGTCTCCAGGACAGAAAAAGATATATGCCCAAAGACATTCGCAGCAGGTCTTTAAAAATCTGTGAAAGAAATGCAAACTAAAATGTTGTGGAATGGTTATTAAGGTTATACCTTGATGAAAAAATTTATCCCACGAATTTCTTATGGCAGGCTTTCCATGGACACAAAAATTGTTTATCATATGAAAAATAGGATATAAAACCATGTTAGCAATGTGATCTTGAATATGTAAAACAACATGTTTAAATGGAAGAAGATACCAAAATTATATGACCATGATTATTCTGGATGATGAGTAATTTAAGTGTTCATACCTTTCTATAATTTCAATTACCATACTATTTTAATAGTAAAATAGACATTTTTAATGAAGAGATATTTAATAATATGGGAACTGCTTATGTTATAGTGTTGAATAACAAACAGAAGATTCATTATTGGAAAAGTACTTTTTTTTTTTTTTTTTTTTTTTTACTTTCCAGGCCACACCTTGCTGTGCTCAGGGCTTAGTTCTGCTTCTGTGCTCAAGGATCATTCCTGACAGAACTTACGGGACCATGTGTGGTGCCAGGGATCAAACCAGGATGGTTGCATGCAAGGTTAATATCTTACTCCTATACTATATCCGACGCTATATACCCAGCATTTTCTTATCTAGGTAATGTATAACTAGGAATGTAGGCGTAAGCAATATATTAATAAGATTATAGGAATCTATGTCTAGATGATAGGCTATAGTTACTTGCTCCAGTATTCTCTGCATTTCTCCTAAGTGATGGGTTACTTTTATAATTAAAAAGAATAAAAATAATAAAAGTGTTGTTTTCCAAAAGAAACTGGGGAAGAGCATGCAGGTAGAGCAGGGACTCTTCCTACACTGTCTGGAAAACTCTGAGCTGTCAAAGAAACTAACATTCACCATCTGGCAGAATCATGTTGTGTGAAGTCTTTTTACTAGGGTTTCTCACATGAAGTGACCAGTTTTGTAAGAAAATACTGGCAACTTCATATGTCTCAACCCAGTATATCAGGAGCAACAGAGATTGTCTTCTTGTACAATTATCAGACTTTCTGCCATCACTGATATATTTGCATCTTGTATAATCAATGATCAAACTATTTCTGGTATTACTTTTCTTTTATTTCTGTTGCTCACAGAAAGCCCCAATTCTTTTTAGAAAGTATTTTTCAAACTTTTATTTTAAGCAACTGTTATAATCTTAAAAATGATCAAGAATGTCAAAGAATTCTTATTCGTTTGGGTTATATCTTTGGAAAGAATATGGATTGAAAAGGAGAATGAAAATATTTAATTAAAAATCCCATTACATGTTAATATGAGTCAGTTTTTTTTCCCGTTTCCTAGGCCACCCCTCTTGGTGTTCAGGGCTTATTCATGAGCTCAGGGATCACTTTTGGCAGGGCTCTGCAGACCATATGTGGTGCAGGGGATTGAACCCAGGTTGGGTGCATGCAAGGCAAATGCCCTACTCACTGTTCTATCATTCCAGGCCCTAAGTGAGTTTATATATATATATATATACACATATAATTATATTTCTTATGCCAAAATAATTTAGTAAAAAATGTGGAATTTTGTCACATTTTAATAAATCTCTCATGTCTAGTTGAAGAGAAAAAAGCTAATTTCTCATTTCTATTTTTGTACTCAATCTTTTGCATCTAAAGTGTTGTGGAGTCTCTGGAAAACTCCATGCTATCTCATGAGAGAATGAGAAAAGAAAAAGGCACATGATATCTTTCTGTTAATACCTAAATCATTTAGATCTCAGGAAACCCATGGGTTTCCACACCATACTTTGAGAACTGAAACTCTAAACCATTTCAAAGTTACGGTTCTCCTGAGAACCAGGCATGCTCATACACACACACACACACACACACACACACACACACACACACTTTTTAATAACTTTTTTTTGTGGGGGGCTGAAGCGATAGCACAGTGGTAGGGCATTTGCCTTGCACGCAGCTAGTCTGGCTGAGCCGGGTTTGATTCCTCCACCCTTCTCGGAGAGCCTGGCAAGCTACGGACGGTATCTTGCCAGCATGGCAAAGCCTGGCAAGCTACCCGTGACGTATTTGATATGCCAAACACAGTAACAACAAGTCTCAAAATGGAGATGTTACTGGACCCGCTCGAGGAAATCGACGAACAATGGGAGGACAGACAGACATAGAGTGGATGTGGGGGCCACTATAGCAGTGCTCAGGAGACCATATGGTAGTGGGAAAGGATCGTGGAACTTCCATATGCAAATCAAGTACTTCTGTCTTTTGGGTCATCTCTAGAGCCCCTTATTTGTGAATAGTGGATTTCACAAATACCCTAAAATCTTATGAACTCCCTGCATTAAGGAGAACTGACCCAGAGGAATATAAAAATTATTCTGGTTGTATTGCTTTTTGCAGGGTGCCAAGTCCAGTTCATGGCCTCACAGGTCTTGATAAATCCTCTTGCGTGAAATAGAATTTTCTCAGTGAAATAAGGAAAATATTGCAGATCATGGAAAGGCAGAATGAAATAAAATTGTAAGGTGATGTTGGATCTGGCTTGTCATGTTTTAATATCGAAGCAGCAAAAATCTCTCTCTGGACAAATGGGAGGGAAGACTGCAAACATCATCCTTCATTTCTCCCCCAAACGTCTTTCTTTTCAAAGAATCTAACTGGCTGCATTTCAAAGACATGTTGAAAAATATATAAATAAATATTTAGGGGGTTAAGAAATCCATTAAAATTTTTTGATTGCATCGAGTTGCTTATCAAGGGTGTGTGAATAATGCCAGGAAAAGATACTTTTCTAGAAATCAATAAGTTGAAAGTGCTGTTTTAGGGTTGCTGTAGTTGTTGGTTGTGTTTCAGAGTTATTCCTATTGACCTGAATTCAAAAATAAGGTATTGATTTATAAAGTACCTTCAGTAAATAAATGCGCATTCTTTCGGCTAACCCGAATAACCTGTAGCATCCAAAGCAGGATTTCAGCCTGGAGTTGAGCTGATGGCGTCACCATCAATCGTTTCTCAGGATCAGGGGGCTACCCTTCTGGGGAGTGGGTTGAGAGATGGCAGACAGAAGAACCATGGAGAGAAGGACGAGGTGGGATTGTCATGGCTTCTTTATTAGATGGCTACCTGTTTTTATGAAATGTTATTTTGGTTTCCTGGACACTTGAGAGGCACAGATAACAAAGCAGAAGCTCGCCAATAGTTGAATGATGACTCGCTAGATTTTCATGCCTTCTAATACCAGGCAGCACTGCCCCTGGAGAATGGGAAGAGGCAGTAGACAGGTATTTCTTTGGTTGACTGGTTAGCTCTTGCTAAAGGCCTGAGCACAAGGCCAGCAGCCTAGTTTCTAATTCAGAGAAACATCAGGGCAGTGCCATTCCCAGAATATCAGTCATGAAGGTGGGTCACTGGGAACACACAACATTGAAAAGAGAAGAAGAACCACCTGTTTTTCTTTAAAATCACTTTCTACTGGGGCCAAGGAAATAGCTCAAAGGGCTAGAACGCATGTTTCAGAGGCTTGGGTCCAGTCCCTGGCATTGCTGGGTCCCCTGAGCACTACCAGGAGTGACTCCCAAGCAGCAGGCAAGGAGGAGTCCCTGAGCTCCTGAGTGTGCTTCCCCAACCAAATCCATAATAACAAAAGAAATTGTTTTCTGGTGCCAGAGAGATAATAGAGAGGTGATGGCCCTTGCCTGGCATATGGCTGATCTTGGCTTGATCCCCAGTACCCCATATGTTCCCCTGCCCCTCACTCCCAGTATCACTAGGAGTGATCCCTGAGCACAGAGCCAGGAATGAGCTTTGAAGACCACTGAATGTGGCTCCCTCCAACCCCCTCCAAAAAAAAAGAAGAAAGAAGAAAAGGAAGGAATGAAGGAAGGAACGGAGGACGGAAGAAAGGAAGGAAGGAAGGAAGGAAGGAAGGAAGGAAGGAAGGGGAAGGGAAGGGAAGGGAAGGGAAGGGAAGGGAAGGGAAGGGAAGGGAAGGGAAGGGAAGGAAGAATTTTCTATCCTTCAATTGCCTTGCCTCTTTAAGAGGCAGGGAAGGTCATGGAAGCAAGCTGACACCAGGTGGGAAAGAAAAGTGCCCCCCAGACTTGGGCACTGGGCAGCTTTCTGCATTCCTCTTGAGATCCGATGATACTGAAGAGCAGTTGGTATTTGTCTAAATGCTGATCAGACGACTCTGCTCATCACTTATGAGAAATGTGTCTAATTCTTGTATGGTAAAATATAGAAGTGAGTGGCAGTCAAGCAGGAGCAGAAATATCAATGAGAAGTTGATCTGGGCCCGTTGACAAAGGTGTCACGTGAAAGATGAGGAGGCTGCCCTAGGAAGAAAACTACCCAGTAATCCCCACTGTATGCCCTGAAATGTAAATGCACTCTTCTTCAGCTCATGGAGGTGCTGGGAGTGGAACGTGGACCTTGCACATACTAAGTATATGTTCTCCCCTTTGAGTTCATTACCCCAATATATATTTTTAAACTGTGAAGTTTTCTATGATTTCACCCTGATACTAATGTTTTGATTAGTTGTTTTGATTAGTTGTTGTTTGGGGACCATACTTAGTGGTACTCAGGAGTTACTGCTATTTCTGCACTCAGGAATCACACCTGGTGGTGCTCAGGGGACCATATGGGATACCGGGAACTGAACCTGGGTCCACCACAAGCAAGGCAAGTGCTCTTCCTGCTGTACTATCGCTCCAGCCCTTTGATTATTTGAACAGGCTTACTGTTCAAATAATTTTTTGTGGAGTTGGACCCGAGACCCTGTTCCTGAGCAAGGGTGTTGTGATGAAGGGCCCTGCGGTGTCCAGGGAAGGGGGGCTCTGGGTCTCATACCTGGCCTCAGTCAGAGAAGCCCTAATTGATCTTTTTCTTATAAATTGATTATTCATGTATGATTTATGTGTTCATGTAAAATTTTGCTAAGAAAAAAATGTTGCGTGCTAAAAGCAGTGATGGGGACTGGAGCAACAGTACAGAGGATAGAGCACTTGCCTTGAATGCAGCTGACCCGGGTTCGATCTCCAGCATCCCACATGGTCCCCTGAGTCTACCAGGAGTGATCACTGACTGCAGAGCCAGGGGTAAGCCCTGAGCATAGCCAGATCTGGCAGAAAAAACCTCCACGAAAAATAAAGAGGGAAGCAAACAGGAGGGAAGAACCACTTGTCACGCATTTCCAGTGAAAACACAATGATAGATGCCTGCCATCCAGCGACCATCTGAGAATCCTGTTTAATATACCTCTATATACACCGTGGTTTCAATTTCTACAGTCTCACTGTAGGGACACAAACAGACAGGCACAAAGATGTGTATCTGTTAGGTACATGTGCTGTATATGTATATGCACATGTGTGAGGGAAAGCAAATTCTATCTAAGTGTTGTCACTTGATCTATAGGAACGTCTTTCTGTGCCACGGGGAACCGTGATATGTGACTCTGTGAGAGTTCCCTGCTGTGACAGGATGCAGGTCTTATCCTGCTGGCACCGTGGTCAGTCCCCAGGAAAGCTTGACATCTTCAATGGTAAGTAGCTCTGCTGCAGGCATGAAGGTGCATGGGCCAACTGCCCAGCCACTACACCCTGGCCTGGTGGCAGGAAGCACCTGGCATTCTGAGCGGGCACCTAGAAGCCAAGCATACCACCTGCTGCCAGCCCTGAACCTCGGCCCAGAGCTGTCTGGGGTCCCAACTGTCACCCCAGTCTACTCTGTTAACTGGTTCTTCTTGTTCCTGCACAACTCTGAGACTCATGGGAAGTCTTAATGTTGGGCAGGAATTCCCAGTCTGTCCTCTTAGCCCGTCCAGCTGGCCAGGCTTTGCTGGGCCACCTTTTATCTCCTGGGGAATCCTGTGGGAGTGATTTTTCTTTTCTTGTTCTTCTATTTCCTCATCTTCCTTCTTTCCTCTTTCTTTCTTTCTTTCTTTCTTTCTTTCTTTCTTTCTTTCTTTCTTTCTTTCTTTCTCCTTCCTTCTTCCCTCCCTTCCTCCCTCCTTTCTTTTCCTTCCTCCCTCCTCCCTCCCTCCCTCCTTTCCTTTCTCCCTCCCTCCCTCCTCCCTTCCTTCTTTTCTTTGGCTTTTAGCATATCTGGGGATGCTCAGGGCTTACTCCTGGAGATGCTTTGTGGTGCCACGGATTGGATCAAACTGGGGTCAGCCTCACCCCCTGTACTATCTCTCCAGCTCCTCTTCTCATTTCTTCAGGAACTGAAGGTGTTGATATAACGGGGTTGTTTAATGTTATTATCATGGAGTTCTTTAAGTGAGCAGATGCATATAAACACAACTTCAAGTTTGTGGGCAACAAAAAAAAAAAAAAAGGAAGAAAGGGTAATTATCATTCTCCTTGATACAGAGTGGTACATCTCATGCTGATTTGGTTTCTGATCTGAAAGAATGTTTCTTTGGGGCTCTTGAAGATCTAATGTCTCTTTCTCTGGTAGAGTGTGGAGCTTCCCCAGCAGTGTGATGAGACAGTATCCCTAGTTTCAGGACAGCAAGGTAAGTAAGTAAAGCCATGGGGGTCCGGGGATCCTCGGCTGGTTGCCTTAGACTCTGACGGCTGCAAAATACCAACCAAACAGCAGCCACATTTCCACGGTGTGTGAAGACATGAATGAGTTGGGCGGCCTGGTTAGGAACTTGGTGTTGATCATGAAATTGAGTTCACCTGAGACATCCTGCCTCATAGATGCTGCTGTCCCCCCGCCCCTCCACTCCCCTCTGACACCCTTATTTGGCAAACAATCATGCTCAACCAGACTCCTGGCCTGACCTATGTGTGCAGGGAGCGGGAGATCGGTTTTCAAGAGTAGTTTTCTAATGTAACTTCAATAGCATATTGCAATATAATATGATAATTACCACTTTTTAGAGAAAGAAAAACAAGTTAATAATCCTGCACCTACATATCATGTGACTCTTTTGTTTGTTTGCGAGTCCCAGAGTGTGGGGACGCTCTTGAGGGGCTGGTAGGGGACACTGGGAGGCAGGGGGCTGCTGAAGGCGGAAGGAAGACCCCTAACACAGGGGGACCCCGCTGTGAGCTACCACTTCTCTGTCTTTCATTTGAGTGGCGGCTTCTCCTGGTCTTTGGGTTTCGAAGTTTAGAGTCCCCCCCACTCTGTGGGCCTGGGTCCCATTTCTGCTCTCCCTGAGTGCAGATACATGTATCAAATTCTGGCTGAAAATCAGCTGTCTTCTCAGTTTTCAGAAGATGGCCCTCCTATTCCCTCCATAAGCTCCTTTGGTCTTTGTTCTTTGGTCCAATCTGTAAGCCATCTGCACCCTTTATTATTAAGAACATATTTACTGAGATTTCACAACTGTTTAATAGATATGTATCTTATTACATGTTTGATACACCTCATTAAACATACGATTCAATTGGTATTTATTTAACATTCAGTAAACACTGAGACCCCTCCACCTCGGTGGGGGCGGGGCCCCCAGATCAGCATCAATGCTTCCCTTTGTCCTGCAGAAGCTGCTCCTGCTGCAGCCCTGTGCTCCGTCCTTAACCCTTCAACACTCTGGCACAAATGGGCTCGGGCAACACATCAAAGTGGGGCTTGAAGCCTCTGCTGGAGCTTATGACTCGCACTTCCAGGGGCTACCAGTTTGGATGCATGCCATCTTGCCCTGGTGCCATCTCAGCAAGGATGGATTCTGGGTTCTTTGAGCTTCCCAGATCAACTCATGGGACTGGGATGTTGCAGAGAAAGAGAGGGAAAGGGAGAGGGAGGGAGGAAGGGGAGAGAGAGAGAGAGAGAGAGAGAGAGAGAGAGAGAGATAGGGAGAGAGAGAGAGAGAGTTCAGTGAGCTGGAGGACAAGTTTTGATGCTGGAGGCCCAGGTTGATCCCTGGCACCACATACCACTGCCATCCCTAACTGACTCCAGCATCTCCAGAAATGATCACGGAACACTGAGCCTAGAATAGCCACTGAGCACTGGTGGGTGTGGCCCCGCCAACCCAAACTGAACGAACCAGAAACTTAGAGTGACTTATGGTGTGGTGGTCATTACAACTCAACACGGAGAGGGATGAACCTCCCAGCAGTTCCCAGACCAGACAAGCTGTCTCACAGCCCTTCCTTTGTCTGATTTTCTAGAACCTGAGTTCAGGTATTCACCTCTTCTCATGCATCTTCTCCTGTGCTCCTTTATGTTGGTCAGAAAAATGATGCAGCATCTGAGAGCTGCCTGGATGGTGAATGACCAGAGACAAAAATGGCCCCAGATATTTCCCTTCCTTCCTTCCTTCCTTCCTTCCTTCCTTCCTTCCTTCCTTCCTTCCTTCCTTCCTTGCTTCATTCCTTCCACACACCTGGTAAAACTCAGGGGATACTTCTGCCTCTGCACTCAGGAATCACTCCTGGTGGTGCTCAGGGGACCATGGGACCACATAGGATGCTGGGGATTGAACCCAGGTTGGCTGCACACAAGGGAAATATCCTGCCCGCTGTACTATCACTGAGGTCCCAAGAGTGTTTCTTTCAATGAAACTTTCATTCCTGCCAGCTCCACTTTCTTCTAAACATAGAGCTGCAGAGACATTATTCCTTGTAAACATTGGAGCACCTCCCTGCTACGATTTCCAGGGCCCACATAGGAAGAAAGAAATTCCAGGAAGCTCGGTTAGTCCTTTGTGAGAGAAGTTTTTCCTTTTAGGAGGTCGCCTGTCTTGGTCCACAACAAATTCCAAATAGGGATGGGGTGGGGGGCATTGTCTTGGGGCCCAGAGAGACTGAACTGCTTTGGTGGGGGTCGGGTGGGGGGGGGAATGGGGAAGGGGGTGGAGCAGGAGGCAATTTAATTCTTAGTTCTTTGCCATAAATAACGGATTAAAAAGCTTAGCTGATGCTATAAATTAAAAATGTGAAACTAATTATACCAGCCCCATAAAAGCGAAACAATCAATTCATAACCCAAGTATGCAATGTGACAGCATCTACTGGGAATGACAGCTCCAGAGAAGCAGAAGGGACCCAGTAAGCTGACAAGAATCTGTCCTGCAGCCCAGAACCACAGGCCCTCATCCACGGAACAAGCAAAACAGTAGTAGCTCTGTTGTTCTCTCTACCCATTTTTCATGACAGCACTTGCAGGCATCTCTTCCCTTTCTCCACCCCTTTCCATGCAGGCCCATTACTCAAAAGAAAGGCTCACCCATCCCAACAAGCACAGCTGCAGCTCTGCCAATTCAAACCAGATGGGTCTGGGAGGCAGCTGCTGCCAAGACTATAATTCAACCGGGAATTCCTAAATGTTTCAACCAGCCATTTAATAATGTTCGAGCTCGAGTTTTCTCCCTGTTCTAAATCTATGGGTGAGGCCAGCCTGGTGGGACGGAGGCATTTCTGAGCATTCTCTATGCTGCTCATGGGTGTTTCCTTCTGTTTGACACGGACCAGACTCTGCATATCATATTCTGTCTATGCTTTCTCCACCCTCCGAGCTGGAAAGGAATCACTGTTCACAGTTCTCCATATCCTCTTTGTGTCAGGATTCTACATCGACGCCTTTTGCTTGGCTCTTTTGTGGTTCTTTCCATTAAAAGTGGAGTGTTTCCTCATCGAATTAGCGTGTGGCTCCAATAGTACGACTTGATTTCATAATTGTGTGTGTGCATACGCACATCCGATTAAGTGCATCCTTAAGAGGCACCAGCAGGACCAGAGGGATAGGAGGGAGGTGAGGTGCTTGACTTGCCCGTGCTAGAATACGTTTCCATCTCCGGCACTGCATATAGTCTCCTAAGTACTACCCGACGTCACTCCTGAGCACAGAGCCAGGAATAGTCTCCAAGGTTTGTGGGATGTTGCCCCTAAACAAACTGTCACTGTCACTATCCTCCCATTGTTCATCGATTTGCTTGAGCGGGCCCAGTAACATTGTGAGACTTGTTACTGTATTTGGCATATCGGATATGTCACGGGTAGCTTGCCAGGCTTTGCCGTGTGGGCGAGATACTTTCGGTAGCTTGCCAGGCTCTCTGAGAGGGGAGGAGGAATCAAACTCAGGTCAGCTGTGTTGGTCACATGCAATGCAAACGCCTTACCCACTGTGCTATCGCTCCAGTCCCCTAAACTAACAAAAGCCCAAAATGGGCACTGCCTTTGTCCTTGCTTTTATGTTCTGTTGGCCTTTCATGAGATGAATATGCCTTGGAGATTGACCCATCTGGAAACAAGGAGAAAAAACCTGAGAGCTGCTAAGACCAGTTGATGTCAGCCAGCAACACTGGCTCAAACTCAACCGATAGATCCATCCTGTAGGAAAATTAATTTGATGTTTCAAGACATCACTTTTTTGGGGGGAAGCTTTGTAGAGGTGGTAGCTGACCATCACGCTTCCACCCAAGTTAGCTTTCCAAGATAGATGAGATTGGTTATTTGAGTCCCTTCCTATAAGATTGTAAGTCTTGTGCTCTATGACTCCTTGACATTCTCAGGACAACTCTAAATACAGTCTCTCTCAATTCAGGTCTAACCAAGGTATCTTTTTCTGTGCAATGCCTTCCCCACCTGACCTGGTCCCATCCTCCGGATTTTCTGAATGCTCCAGTGATCTGAGGTTAGAATTCTTATTTATGCTCTACCATGATATCGCATCTATGTCCCTGCAAAGGCCATAAACTCCAGAGTCAAGAGTAAACCCCTCCATCATCACAGTCTTAGCAATCATCCCCAGAAAGTAAGTCGAATAGGCTTAGTAGTCAGGACAGCCTGACTGATTTTGATAGGAAAGTATCCACAGCCTAGAGCCGAGTGCTCTCTGCACATTTTCAAAAAAGTAACTTGGGCTCTCCAATTTCCTGGCTTGGGGTTCTTGGTTTCTGAGATGCCTGGGTTCTGGTAGAATTCTGTGGTGCAAATATCATTAAAGGTTAGGAGGATGTTCTGAAAGCAAGGCCATGGCCCACTTAAGTTCTCCCTCGGGACTTCAGCCTGATCCCTGCTCCAATGTTGACCCAGGACGATGGTCCAAACAGAGGAAGTTGGGAGTTTGATTTTCTGCGGGGCAGTTTTACCTGTCCTAATGCTGCCGTTTTCCCAGGGCTGAGTGTTGCAGATGAGTGAGGGGGAGCAGGGCTGGAGCTCTGGAACAGATCGATGGATCGATCCTCAAGGCTCCGTGTCATTTCCAGGGGATTTGCTAAAGAAGGTACTTAGGTTCCTTTTTCATTTTCCCCAACTCATTACCAGCTGCTACCTCCCTCCATCGCCACCACACCTGGAGGAGGAGCATGGGGCCATCTGACGGGGGTTGGGGGGTGTCCAGACGCCCTTCCTGCAGATGCAAACCCAGGCTCAAGCGAGACCCGCCCAGATCGGAGCCACAGGAGAAGTTTGGTTGCACTGGCCCTCGGGGGTTCGGTATTGTTTTGTTTTGTTTTTAAAAGGGCAGCCTGGCCCCGACACTAAGCAATTGATCCCTGGGCTTAACTTTTAAATTAAGACCATTGTAAATTTGGGGACTGGAGAGGACGTCGAGAGGACACCCATAATACTTTGCAAATGTCAAGTGCCTCTCCACGTTGGTTACTTTTCAAAGGTAGCTAGGTTACAATGTACCGTGGTAATGAAAAAGCCCCGTCAGGCCCACTCCACGGGGTTTTAGTCAATATACATAATATTATTGGGCTTTGCAGGGATTAAAGGTTGTTTCTCTCACAGTCTCACAATAGGCCTATTTTTTCCTAAGGAAGGCACAAAAGAAGCTTCCCTGTTTACCGAGGAGCCAGGACATTTGGGGGGCCCCAAAGCAACCCTTTGTCTACTTCCCCCTGGTGGTAGGTTTTGAAATCACTTTTAAAAAAATCTAATTTCATCGAGGGATGCCAGGATTAAAAAAAAAAGAAAGAATCAGAGATGGGTTGGTGATGGAGCTCACCCAGCGTCATTTCTCCACGTTAGGATTTTGTTGTGAGTGGAAGCTCTGAGGGTGCTCCATTGCTCCTCCCTCTCCCTTTCACTTCTCCCTTTCATAAATTCATCTTCATGAACCTCCATCGTCATTTTGGCTCCAGGGATGGCCTTATCTCTGTTTCTATACTTCTGGACGTTAGAGATAGAGCACATCAGAAAATTCTTTTGTGCGTCAGAACCATGGTCAAAGAAGACAAGGGCAATTTCTCTGGAGGTTCTGGTGGGGATGGCCAAGAGGTATCTCTAGTTTTAAAATCCCGCACCAGAGAGCAGAGATTAACTGTTCCATGTAACTCTTTGGAAGAGGAAATACAGGATTAAAGAGTAAAGTTCTGGGATGACCCAAAGAATCCTTTTATCTCTGCAAGTGCCCTCAAACTTTCTTAGAGTTACTTTGCTCTAAAAACAGCCTGTGAATATATTTAATACATGGAATCTGTTTTTTTTTTTTGCTGAAGTGTACATTAAAGTTAAAACATTAATGAATTCATGGATACATTCACATGTTCTTTAGTCCACTAATACACTCATGATGTTGTACAACCATTACTAGTATCAGTTCTAGACTTTCATCACCTCAAAGACAGTCTTGGACCCATTCCCTTCTCTTCCCAGTTCCTGACCACTATACATCTGTCTCTATGTATTTGCTTGTTTTGGGTGTTTCTATGAATGGAATCTCACAATCTGTGGTCCTTCGTGTTTGGGTGCTTTCCTATTGTCAAGATTTAATGATGCTGAATGAATGTTGATAGTTCATCTGTTGGGAGACTGAGATGTTGTAGTTCATCTCAGCACTGCATTTCTTTTTGTGGCTGAGTAATAATCCATGGTAAGTTTACACCATCTTTGTTTATCCCAGGGTTTCCTAAAGAGAGTTATTCTACCACCCAACATTTCCTTCAGGTAATGTGGGAATCAGTTGTGAGGGTAGTAGCCTTGGATATAATTCGGGGGGGGGGGGGGGTGTTACTTTCTGTTAATTTACTGGTAGGTTTCCAAGGAGCACTGAATAATTTTTTTTTCTGAAAAGAGAGCAATAGGCCAAATAAGTCTGGGACTTTCTGGTATGTCCTTTCATCTGCTGTGGTTTTGAGGTCATATCCAGTGATGCTCAGGGTTTACTTCTGGCTCTGCACTCAGGGATCACTCCTGGCAGGACTTGGGGGATCATACAGAGTGGTGGAGATTGAACCCAGGTTGGCCATATGCAAGGCAAGTGCTCTGTCCACTATGTTCTCTCTCCAGCCTCCTGCTGATGGACATTCTCTTCATGACAACATAATTTCATAGATATGACATGCAGATTATCTACATAAATATGACATGCAGATAATAGGAATAACTCTATTCCTTATTGAGTTTGTTTTTAACAAGTAATGTGAGGAATATATTTTATTCTCAGTAGTCCACCAATGTGTTCTAGCCCTAGGAGGAGGACAAATCCATGTTGCTTGATGAGCCTGAGTCCTTGTCTCCATGTGTTCTGGCTGGATAGATCAGAAAGATGGAAAGAGCCACATAAAATAGTGAATAGTGAGACAGGACCAACTCTTAGGACATGGCCAGGTTACAGCCAAGTCTCTGGAGGCCACTTGAGGACTTTTCTCCACCAGTTTTCTAGTACTGTTTTGAAAAACTGGGTAGCAAGAGATTCTGAAACAAAGAGAACAGTTTTAAGGCAGAGGGTGGAAAGTAGTGGGATGGCAGGTTGGGACTGGTCCTCTCTTTGAGTTCAAGTTATTGAAAGCTTTCCATTCTGGGCAATAGGATCCCAGGCAACCAGGCAAGATTCCCTTTAGAATTAGAACATATATTTCACATAAATAGATGAATGGCAGACCATCTGAAAAGAAAAATAAAGGTGTAGGCCTCTAATGACAAGAAAGTAAAAAAATATATAGTTACAGGTGAGACTAAAGAAAATACAATAGGGTTTGTAGGTATATAGGCTTTTGCAGAGCATTTGACGTTCTAATAGGCCAAATACAGTATGGAGTATTTTTTTTTTGAAAATTCTTAAGACTATAGACTCTTCCATGCTGCTGTGTTCATTAGGTAGTTATTGCGACACAAAAGTACTTATTCACGGGAAGTTGTGGGAGCTGAATGAGCATGACCCATACTCCACTTGCCAAATCATGTGTCTATGGGTTCACCCAGGTGAGTTGTGTTCTTATTTTTGCATATGTCTTCCAGAATTGGTCGCCCATCTTCTAATTTTCATAAACATGCCCCATAGGGAGCAAAATCCCCAAACCTTAAGAGTTTTGGGAATGGATGTCTTTGTGTGTGAGGCCTCACTAAGGGAATAAGGGGTACCAGGTATGTTAATGGGGCAAAGCTGTAGCTCTGGGAAGGAGAACTGTTATAAAAAACGAGGGAACTATTATAGATTCATTGTGTCCACCCCACAAATTGTATATTTAATTCCCAGTGTGATAGTATTAGGCAGTGGATCCTCTGGCAGATATTAGGTTAAGGGTGGCCACACGGATGGGATTAGAGCCCTCATACAGTATTCCAGAGGGAGCTGGCTTTCCCTGCTGTCCCCAGCTGTCCCCAGCTCATTGTCAGCGTATGAACCTGGAAGTGGCATCCTCACCTGAAACACTAAATTCACCAGTATCCTGATCATGTATTTACTAGCTCTATTCAGGAAAACACTTAGAATATGGCATTTTTTGTGATAGTGATCCTATTTGAATTCAGCAGGAACCCAAAGGTTGAAACCTGGACCCCACTATACCCTAAAATTCATTTGGGACAGGGAATCATAGGGACACGTGGAGACAGATAGAACCCTATAACTGTAATTGAGTTTCCATATTAGGGACTCCGAAGTTAACTCTGAAATCGCTAAAAGATTGGAGGCTCTGTTTTTTCTTTAACCAGGATTGGCGGCGGGGGGCACTTTGGGAAGTCCCGGATGAGGGTGGGGAAACCTAGAGGGAAGGTAAGAAGCTGATAGGATGTCTAAGGAAGTGACATGGCTTCTAACACTCCAAGAGCTCAGAGAGGGAGTCACCTCTGGGCATGAGTGGGATGAATGTGTAAGGCGGTCTCTGGGGAGAACTTGACATAGGCATTGAATTGGACGTGTCCTTTAGCTCTCTACTCTGTGATTTCCCCACTAGGGTCACTGACATTCAAAGTGAACAGAATATCGGAATGCCAAGAGATTATGAGATTCCTTCTGAATCAACTCAAAGTGATTAAATTATTTTTGGTGTTGTCTGGTTTTATGTATTTCTATTTAAATTCTCTGAAAACTGGTATTCCGTCTCGGACACTTCTAAGAAGATTTGACTAATAAGAACATCCCAACCCATGGCCATGACTATAACGAAAAACAGACTTTACTAGATACCTGTGCTCTAGGATGACAAAAATAGTGACATTAAAGACAAATAATTTATGAATGAAAGTAATTAGGTATGTCAGGTTGCTATCTTTGCCATGCCTTATAATATATATTATACCTAGATTATATATATATATATATATATTTCCTGCTTACTAAAGGTACATCATAATTGCAGAAAATTTTTGAGATGTAAAGCAAGCAAAAAAAGAGAATGAAAAAACTCAGAGCTATAAAATGGTGGGTAGGGCATTTGCCTTGAAGGCAGCTGGCTGACACAGGGTTCAATCCCCAGCACCTCTTTTGGTCCCTCAAGTGCACCAGGAGTGATCCCTGAGCATCAAGTCAGGAGTACGCCTTCAGCACTACTGGTTGTGGGCCTCAAACGAAAGACTCTCTCAAACCCACCCTCCCCCAAACCTCAAAATAAAACAAAAACCTATTATGCTTCTGTTCCATTACAAATTTGGTACATGTCTTTTTATAGATCTTTATAGATATAAGAATGTGTTTTATTTTTAGAGATTTTTAAAATAAATGACTATACTTTACATAAAATAACACTTTTTTTTTCTATTTTTGGGTCACACCCAGCGATGCTCAGGGGTTACTCCTGGCTCTGCATTCAGGAATTACCCCCTGGCAGTGCTCTGGGGACCATATGGGATGCCAGGGATTGAACTGGGGTCAGCCACGTACAAGGCAAATGCCCTACCCGCTGTACTATTGCTCTGGCCCAACATTTACATTTTTATAAGAATAAAGTATCCTGTTTGCTATTTTGTAACTTAAAAAATTACTTTCACTCTCTTTTATATTGTTTTCTTTAAAGATCACTTGAAAATATGTGCATTTATATTATATTTCTGCTAGATGGACAAACTATGTCTTAGTTAATATAGCTTCTAATGTGAAAGACTTAGGTAGTTTAAAATTTTTCTCTATTAAACAAAACTCTGTGGTGAACATTATATATTCTTCCTCATTTTTATTTCCCAGAAGCATCTCACATGTTTTTCTTATACCTCTATAACATCAAAAATCATGAAGTAATCACTGCTGGTTATTGTTATTTTCCAGAGGAATAAGATATTTAATCACTGTCACTGTCCTTCCGTTGTTCATCGATTTTGCTTGAGCGGGCCCAGTAACATTGTGAGACTTTTTACTGTGTTTGGCATATCGAATACGTCATGGGGAGCTTGACAGGCTTTGCCTTGTGGGAGAAATACTCTCGGTAGCTTGCCAGGCTCTCAGAGAGGGGCGGAGGAATCGAACTCGGGTCAGCCATGTTGGCTGCATGCAATGCAGACGCCCTACCCACTGTGCTATCGCTCCAGCCCAAGATATTTAATAGGTTTGAATAATCTCTCCACATAGAAATGTCATCTACTAAGATTGAGATTTCAAATTGGCAAGTGCAAAATATTTGACTTTAAAGTATTGTCTTTCCTTAAAACCTGAGAAAATGCAAACTAAAATCTGGACTTAGTAGTCCAGTATGTACATAGACTATGGAGACACTTTTCTTGTTCAAATTAGCCATGCTGGAGGGGCCAGAGTGGTAGTTTGCCTTGCATGTGGCTGACCTGGGTTCCATCCCCAGCATCCCATATGGTCCCCCAATCACTGCCAGGAGTAATTCCTGAGTGCAGAGCCAGGAGTAACCCCTGAGAATTACTGGAAGTGACCCCACCCCAAACCCCCCAAATTAAAAATTAGCAACACTGGAGCTTGCAGACCTCTTCTCTGTGGATGGATCTATTTTTTTTTGTTGGACGTGGAAGTTTCCAAGGAGGACAGAGTAATAGAGAACAGAGTTCATTGAACTCAGACAAGTCCTGTCAAGTAATCAAGAACTCCTCAAGAGTGTTTCTCTGTACCCATAACATGGTATCTTGAGTTGTGGTCCAAGGAGAAAGATAAGCTTTGGTAGAATTGTGGTCAACAGAGATTTCTTTTTTTGTTTTATTTTGTATTGTTCCATGGTGATACCCTGCTGTGTTCAAGGCTTACTCCTGCGAGTTATCAGGGGAACATATAGGATTCTGAGGATTGAACCTTGGTCAGTTATGTGCAAGGCAAATGCCCTACCTGCTGTACTATTGCTCTCATCCTACAGAGATTTCTTTTTAAGAAAAAGGACTCTGTGTTGGTTGACTGATGAAAGGCTGCACCCATCAACTAGAACTGCTTTCTCAAAGGAGTTTTATTAGGTATGTTTTTAAAATTACACACACACACACACACACACATACACACATACACATACATATTTGTAAGCAGAAGAAGCTCAAGTGTTTCAACCAAATGGTCAAAGGCTGAAATTATAAGATATATTTAGACAACAAAAAAAAACTGTAGCAAAATCAAGAATGTGAGTAACTTTATGTGAATACAGATGACTTGTGATTTCTAGAATCTCCTGATTGAAAAGCCTGAACAATTGAATGGCAGAATTTTAGGAGACAAATCTTTCTCACCCAATAAACTCAATTATGTAAGTTACATATATGCCCCAGTCCTACCAGACATTAGAGCTTAGCCCAGTCCAAGTTCAACAGGCTCAAGCACTAGATTTTGCATACAGTGAAGAAGTGACTCCTCTGCCATGAAAGCTATTTGATAAGGGACAGTTCAGGAGTTCAAAACTGTCTGAAATGTGAAGGTGAGAATGGTGGTTCATTTTGAGACCCTGAGGCTCACAAGTGCTGTGGTTTACTGCTGCTGCCCAGATCTGTGAGTGAACCTTAACTGGGGAAAAAAAGAAGCATTCAAAATCAAAATATGGTTCCTATGGAACTCATATCACACCACTGTAAACTGCAAAACTGCTAAGTGGAACCATCAGGAAGCCAGGAACCATCTGTACTTGAACCAAGACATCTCTTTATTTTTATAGAATCTGTCCTGTTCCTATACCATCAACATGGTGACTTAATATTTTTCTTTCATTGGATGACCCACTTTTAATACATTTAAACTTAGCCAATAGAGTAAATACATGAAATCATGAGATTAAGGAAAATATAAATCAAAATGACTATGAGCTATCACTTCATGCTTGTGAGACTATTCGGTCTGTATGGAAAAAGGCCAGAGACAAGTAATGGAGGTATGGAGAGGAACTCTCTTTCACTGTTGATGGAGGGCAAACTTGTTCTGCCTCTAGGACAAATAGGACAGAGCATTTTCAATAAATTAAAAATCCCGCTCTCATAAATGATCCAGCAATTTCATTCCTAGATATCTCCCCAAAGAACATAAAAATACTAATTTGAAAATATATGTGTATATCTATGTCCCTTGCAGCACTATCTTTAAAAACCAAGATTTAGAAACAACTTCAGTGCCCAACCACAGATGAAGGATTAAATAAAGCTGTGATATATATGTATATATATATATATATATATATACAAAATATATGCACACGTACAGAGAAATGCTATTCATCTATAAGAAAAGATGGAATCTTAATCTTTTCCACAGAATGGACAGAACTGGAGGGGTCATGATCTGAAGTAAGTCATAAGGAGAACAACGAATACTGATCTTATGCTTGTGAGATAAGAAGGAACAAAGCAAGGGAATAGACAGTGTCCAGCAAAAATAACTTTGAGACTCAGACCACAGGACTGAGTTTACCAAGGAAGGAGTGGGGCTGGGCTGAAAGGGTCCAGTTAACTTGCTGGGGAACATGGACCCTTTAATGGTGGATATGGGGTTGTGCCATCGTATCCCAAAATAGAGTCATTTAACTTGTAAACAAGTGTTACCACAATAAAAAATATTTAAGAGCTGAAGAGACAGTACAGTGGGTAAAGTGCTTACTGCACATGGAGCTGACCTAAGTTCGATCCCCAGCACCACATAAGAGACCCTCAGCATTGCCAGGAGTAATCCCTGAACACAGATTCAGGAGTGAGCCCTGAGCTTCACTGGGTGTGACAACCCCCTAAAGAAAACCAAAATCCCAAATCATAAACAAATTTTTGAAAAGAAATGTGGTATAAGATGATTCCATTTTTGAATTTATGTATAAAGAGATATGTATATATGCTTTAAATATTTTAAATATTTATGTATCTTAAGATATATATTATATTGTAAAGATATATAACATATGTCTTAAAGAAATAGGCACTGCATATATTTATATTATTTATAGAAAATAAAATATTTATAAAATACTTTGTGTTATTCTATATTTTATTATATATAAATAATATAAAGTTTATATTATTCATTATATTTATTATTTATCTCAATAAATAATATTATTTATATCAATAAATAATATTGACACTACCTCCACTACCCAGCCGCCGCCACACTCCAGGACGCTTTCCAGACCCGCGTGGCCACGACACATTATAAGACACTGAATACCCATCTTCCGGAATTGCCGTACCATATTTGATAGGGTTCACATATGGTAACACCTACGAGGGCAATTAGAGGTCGCCCCAAAAGCCTCTATCCCTCTTGGAAAGGCTGGCAAGCTACCGAGAGTATTCTGCCCGCACGGCAGAGCCTCACAAGCTATCCGTTGTGTATTCGATATGCCAAAACCAGTAATTACAATGGGTCTCATTCACCTGACCCTGAAGGCTTCACCAATATGGCAGCATTTAGAAAGATCAATAAATTATAGTACAATAATGTATTAATATAAAATTATAATATCGACAACATCAATATTATAAAAATTATAATAAATTTATATAGTAATAATTATTATATATAATTATAAATAATGATTAATATATATATAAAACCCAAGTGCGGTTTCCACATCATCATGGATTTGCATTCCACCGCCGATGAAGGACTGGTTGAAAGCAAACTCTTGTAGGATGAACTCAGCAGAGAGGCATGGCCACAGCAGAGGAGGCAATCGAGGCTGGTGTTGCTGGACAGTATCTAGGCTATGAGTGAAACCTGCTTTCAGAAGATTGGGAGGTAGGACACACAGCATTCAAGATAGTCCTTTGACTCCCTTAGAGCAGTGAGCACTGTTCTGTGGTGTTCTCCATCACGGAACCCCAGCACAAGTGAACCTTAGTCCTGACTTTGCATTGCAGTTCTATCCTGAGTAGGATCTCCTGTAGGAGGCCTGAACCTCTTGGATCTTTCCTTCTGGAAGCCCTGCAAAAATTCCTGCAGTTTTATACAGAGCCCCAGAAAACAACCTAAACCCTAAAGCACCTCGAAAACCTTAACACACCTCCCCCTAACAGAGCAATCTTCACTCCCCAAATGTTGATGTTTTAGAGGTCTAAATGACCACACTGCACTAACAACTCTGAGGCCTGCCCCCCATACCTTGAATTGCAATCTTCCTAAAAGTTAGTTGTGTTTTCCCCTTTGATCTCTTTATAGAAGTTATTCTCAGGAAATAAATAGGTAACTTAATTAAAACAAAACAAAACAAAACAAAAACACCCAAACAAAGCAGAGATACATGGGTGCCAACAGGTGGCTTCTTTTTCAAAACAGTTGTTTCCATGACAGTTAACGACACTCTGTGAACTCACTCAGGTGAGTGACTGAAATTGTGACTAAAATTGTCAGTCCCTATAGTAGGTCAGTTCCACACTCAAGACTTTTAATTTTCTTTTTGCAGCAAAGACTGGAAACCAGAGTCAAACTCCATGGCAGTAGCATGTGCAAATAAGAAAAAGATGCATGATTTAAATTTCAAGTGGGCCTGAGATGGTACAGAAGGTAAGGCCTTGCACATGGTTGACCCTGGTTTGATTCCCAGCACTGCAAATGGTTCCCTGATCACTGCTAGGAGTGACCCCTTCATACAGAGCCAGGACTAAACTCCAAGTACCACTGTATGAGGCCCCATCTCCAGCTGCTCACAAAAGAAGAAAAAGGTGTCAAGTATTGCAATTCTTATTAAAGTTATGGGTCCCTGCATAACCCACTGTGAAGCAAGTTGATTGATTCCAGGCCTGGTCCCATTTTCTCTGGCACAACACACTATCAGAGGCATCTAGGCTTCAGCCCGCACCATCAGTTGTGAGCCCCCCAAGATCACGGACCTTTTTTCCCTTTTTTGGGGGGGTCACACCTGGCATTACACAGTGTTTACTCCTGGCTCATGCACTCAGGAATTACTCCTGGTGGTTCTCAGGGGATCATATGGGATGCTGGAATTCAAACCCAGGTTGGCCGCATGCAAGGCAAACGCCCTACTTGCTGTGCTATTGCTCCAGCCCCAAAATCACGGACTTTATTTTCACCATCTTTGTTGACTGCACAGAGCACAGGTCTTGCAGCTAATGACCAATATTCTTAGCCTTCAATGATGACTTTCGTTCTTTTCATTTTGTATCCTTTCAAGTGAATTGTACTTCTCTCTCACCCTCATCCTGCAACATTTTTTCTTGATGGTGTAAGAATTCAATATGTCTGGGATAAGGCATTGCCTGTCATTGAACTGTCTATCCCATGAGGATTGGCTGGAATGGGAAAGCAGAGGAGGGGACTCGTGGCCACTAGAGCATGCCTTGGCCAATTGAGTACTTCTTACTAGAATATTCCACGAATGCTATAGGGTGGAGAAGTGATTCATCACATATATTTAAAGTTGAATTTACCGATATTTTATGGTATTGGATATTATTTCTATTAACATTTTATGCTGAAATTACAGAATGATTCGTGAGTACTGAATTTTTGATTGCTTTTACACTTGCTGGGACACTATTAAACTTGATTTACGTTAATAGCACTGGAAAAAGATATTAACAATGAAATTTCCAAAAGCACTTAGCATCTCATAATTGGAGTTAAATGACAAAAAAAATGAGGAGATAATAAAGTAAAAAGAGAAAAGGAGAGAGAAAGTTTTGACAATAGTCTTTTTAACCTGTGGTTCTTAATAAGATTTGTGCTGGATTGTTTTAGGTTAGGAAAGAACCAAATCTCCAATGAGAAGAGATGGCTGATTTATTAGAGGATTTTTATAATATCATGTAAGGTCCTTGCTCCAGGTAGAGAGCACAGAATTTACCACTTTTAAGAGAGAAAAAATTTCTGATTTTCAGAGTGGAGAAGGAACTTCAATTACCACCTTTAATCCAGTCCCCAGTGACTAGAAGATAATCTATTTTTTTTAATGAAAGAATTTGATTTAAGTCATAATTGCTGTTATTACAGGGAGGTCAACATGCAAAGTAAAGACAGAAAAGCTAAGAGAATAACAATAATAACTGTTTTAACAAATTTGGCTGTGCCTCCTTTTGTAGGGTTCTAAACTAAGAAATGCCCCTATGTCCTCCCATCTAATCACCTCAGCAATCTTATCATTCAGGCTCTATTATAACCTCTACTCTATATTGGAGGTAATGGAATGATATTCAGAGACCTTACGTGACTTTCCCACGTGGTGGCATCAGGATTTGAACCCAGCAAACCTGGTTTTTGAGTAGATCCCTAACCACTCGCTCTTTCGTTATGAATCCAGATTAGACCAGACCTGTAGGACTATGGTGCTCACCTTGGTTTGGGGATTATCCAAACATATTTTATGACCCCATTGGCATCAAGACAAGTCTGTTCATAGCATGAACATTTAATAACATTTTCATAACATTTTCCTTGATTCAAAGTTTAAGAATCCTTTAAGACTATTTCAAAAAGAAAAAAATTAAACCCATCTTTGTGGCTCCCTAAAACTGGGTCCTAGGAAGTGTGTCTACAGTGCCCCCCAGGGAAATCATGGCAGGTAGCAGGATCCAGAAGCCAGGACTAGGACAGGTGCTCATGCAATCTCCTTTCTGTGAGCAGGCAGGTGTGGTGATGGGGTGAGTGATAGGTGCTTGAAGAAAGGTACTAGGTGGTTTTCAGCTTTCTCACGTTTTTGGAAGGTTTGTGGTTTGATCCTTGCCTGGCAGCCAAAATAATAACCAACAACTAAACTTGACTCCTTCATTGAAAATTCAGCCTAAAAATGAGCAGATATTAGAGAAGGCCAGCGTCTCCAGAGACAAGACTGACGCTGTGATGAAGATTACAAGATTGTGACCTGGGCTCCCATTTGGGAACTGACTGCCTGGCAAGACAGATAAAATGCAGTCTAGTTGCTTAGCCTGTCCCCATCAGAGGTGAACATTTACTTATGTGCATTTTTCTCCAACATAGGTGAAGAGACTAGCTGGACCCATTTCACTTGGACTAAGCAAACTAGGGGACACTCTGAGAAAATGTGGAACCTCAAGTTTTGGCCTGGGCTGGAATATATCTTGAATAAAGGTAAAGAGAAAGGTTTTTTTCCCCTGAAGTTGTTGCTTGACCTTCAACCTGTATACAGAATACATTCATCCAAACTCATACAAGCACGTTGCCATATTAGAGTTCAATATCTGTCTTGTTTTATGATAAAAGATCTCTTAAGTTAGTTCTCTTAAGTTGAATTGGACCATCTGCATGAGGTCTTTGGTAGATATAACAGATGGAGTAAGATAGATATTAGATGTAGATGCCATCTTAAATTCCCCCCTTTTGGCCATGGTTTAGAAGGAAGCAGAAATACCTTCTTTGACTGAACAAGAAAAGTGTTTCAGGAGTTCATGGCCAAATGTTTTTCCTGATAGTATTTTTTTCCTGGTAGTTTTGGCCATTTAACCCATTTTAAATCATGTGATTTTACTCACTAACTGCTTTAGTTTGCAGAGCTCTTTTTTTTTTTTGCAGAGCTCTTTTAAACCAGGGAACAGAGACCAAGTATGTAGTCTTTATAGAATTCATTTGGAAACTGGGCAGTATTTACCATTAAAATGACAGAGAATGTGAATTTGGGATTCTGCTAAGATCATGGTGAACAAAAGGCACAGAGTAAAGAGGTAATTGATAAGCAAATGACGAGACGATTGAGTTGATAGATCCATGAATATATCAATGGAAAGATAGAAAAACAGATAGATGGATAATACAGACAAACGAATTAATAGAGACACAAATGGATAGACAAGTGGATGACAGATAATAGAAAGATATTCATAGATCAATACATGGCTAGAAAATGGATCGCGAGATGCACATGGATGAATAGACGAGTGGGAAACAGAATAAAAAGTTGATATATAAATGAATATAGTCAGATGAATGGATAGATAGATGCTAGAGGTTGATGAATGTTGGGATAAATTTGGAATGAAATGGTAGATAGACGCCCGGGTACAACAATGTCACTCTTGTATGTACCCTGCAGGAATGGAATACCAATGAAGATAATGACATTTCTCTTCACAGAGTGATTTTTTAAATAGTTTAACTATTTTGGGGAAGTCCAGGCTCAAGACAGGAAACATGCTAGTCTCTAGGAACCCAGAATTTTCACAATGAACATCTCCATGACAGGAAGAAAATTCTCAGGGATGATTTAGCCACTTCCAAATCATCTCCACTGGGTACAGGCATGGACCATCTGGCCCCTGTGCCACACACAGACCATGTGACGAGCTGGGTTAGGGACAACCCGCCTGCTCTCTCACATCTTTGGCAGTGTAAGAAAACATTCCTTCTTACCCCTTCTTTCATTCTGATATTCCTATGTACCTTCTTTATAGACCTACAGGGGAACAATAGTGCTGTAATTAATCCATGTCATGGGAAGATGAAGAATGGGCAGTATTTACGAGTGGGTTTGCTCTGCTGGGACAAGAGGGGACATCTCAGTCCATATGATAGAAAGTTCTCTGCTAAATGGATTGCGGAAGCTAATCAGGAACTTGAAAGGAAACAAAAATAAATAAATAAATAAAAGCACCCCCAGCTGCTGCTGCTGTGTGGGGAGCAAGCGGATATTCAGGACCAGTTGTGCTGGGATGGGATCTGGTTCTTGATGTCTGACTCGAAGGTGACCTGGTACCTTCTGTTTCTAAGCTAGGTCCTTCTGACCAGAGAAATGGCAGAGAAGAAAGAACAGAATGGCCCCAAGGCCATCTTACTCCCGAGTCACAAAACCATACTGGGTGTGGGAGAGAGGAAAGGATAGGAAATTCAAGGAGTGCAAAGTGTGTGTGTGTGTGTGTGTGTGTGTGTGTGTGTGTGTGAGTGTATGTGCCCAATAGAACTAGAAACTGTTTCTGAAATAAGGGGACACTTCCCCAGGATACATGAATATATGCTGACTTGCTCCTGGGACATGTCTTCGAGAGGCTTCCAATGCCCAGCCAGGACTGGGAGCAGGCAGGATACAGCCATCAACTGCTTGTCATTCTCTGTCACATGCCCACGTCCCCACAGATGAAAAAGTCAAAGGAAGGAGCAACAGTAGGTTCAGTGCTGTGCAATTCAGGAGACATGGAGGAAAGGCTCAATGCATGGAGAGGGGAGAAAGACAGAGAGACAGAGACAGAGAGAAATAGAGAGACAGAGAGACAGAGACAGAGAGACAGAGACAGAGACAGAGAGAGACATAGACAGAGAGACAGAGAGACATAGACAGAGAGAGACAGAGAGACAGAGACAGAGAGACATAGACAGAGAGACAGAGACAGACAGAGAGAGACAGAGAGAGGAGAGGAAGATTGGGAGGAGGAAATGGGGACATTGGTGGTGGGAAATGTACACTGGTGAGTCCAGGAGACATCAGGTGGATCTAGGAGAGATTGGGGTGGGTAGGCAGCAGAGGGATCAGCTTTGGCTACCCTTACCCTGCCTAGGTTTGTCACGAGGGTAAAAAAAGCCACAGTGTCCCCTCCGTGAAAGGGTCACACAAACCCCTGGCTGGCCTTGTCTAATATGCTACCATTTGTTCACAGAGGGAAGGAGCCTCTATCACCTAGTTCCTCCAAGCCCAGCACCCAGCAGTGATCGTTAACCTGCTACCCACCCTGCCCCATGATCTTTTCTCTCTTTCGTTCTTTCTTTCTTTTTTTTTTTGTCTTTGCTGCATCCTTTTTCTTTCTCCAATTACTACTTCTCCATCCGCAATTCTTCGGGAGTCCTTCCCACTCGCTAAATCCTTAGCCGGGATGAGTAGGCAGCCAGCCCTTCTTGCACATAACAAAGACTTCTGTTTTTCCCCCCCTCTTCTATCTTTTGGGCGACACGATAAAAAATAACCCTGTATTTATGCAAATTGCAAAGTAGCGTGTGATAATGAAAACAAAACAGTGCTGGCCCGCAGCCAAGACATGGCACTGACGGGGGCTCCCGACGAGTTGGCTCTGGCTTCTTCAGGGGGAAAGCAGCTGGAGGGAGAGGAGAAGACCGAAGCCCCTCGTCACACGCGCGCTCCCACGCGCCAGCCTCGAGCGCACGCATTCCGGTCCCGTCACCTCGGAGCCAGCGACACTTGGGATCCCGACCCGGTTCTGCAGCCTCCTCCCCGCGCCCGTGCTCCTTCAGCGTCCGTCGTCCCCCACGAGCCTCCCTGCTCCTGATTCCCTTTCAGGAATTTACAAACATTTCCCGCAGATCAATATCTGTATTGATTATTCATTGTGAGGGAGTCGTGTGTCTTTGGTGATCCAGCCTTGCAGAGGTAGCAGTCAAAGGCGGCTGCAGGGGGAAAAAAAAAATCCAACCACCCACAGAAGGCGCGAGAGGGACCCAGCTCCTGGCTGGATCTGCCGCTGTCGGCCACCCAGAAAGCAGGAGCCCAAGGAGGAGAGCACCGAGAGATGCAGGCGTGGCTCAGGTGGGAGAGCAAGAGGGAGCACCAGCAAGCAAAAAAAGGCAGCGAGCACCGGATGTTGGGTACCAGGGATCTTGGAAGCTTGGAGGACAGCCCCGTCTGGGGTCGGCTGCTGGTGCAACTGTGCGTGTGGACTTACTCTGCTCTGGGAGGGAGAAGCGCCTCGCAGTTTGGGTATCTCCTACGTAAGAGCTTTGGGGGGATTCCTTGGCTGGCTGACAGGGCAGGATGCCTGCAGCGGCAGGGAAGTACAGCCCTGTCTCTTTCCACCGCCTTGCGGAGGAGATGCAGCCCCGTTGGTTTGCTCCGAACAGCTTGCGGCTCTCTGATGGCACGCGGAGGGAGAATAATTAAAAAGGCCAGCATCACTTACTAAGTGAGTAAACACAAAGCCGTTTCCAAACGTGCTCTCCGGCTAATGAGAAGCTGTAATTTCTTAGACTCCAAGGCAAAACAGGAGCGTGCTATGGGGCGCAGTGGAATTGTGTGTTTGCGTGGAGATGGGGGTGGGGGTGAAGGTGGTGGAGAGATAAATCGACTAATTGTTGGCAATGTTTAAAAAAGGGATTACCGGAAAAGACAGTGAAATGACAGGAAAACATCTTGGATCAGAGCCAAAACAAGGAAAAAAAAATTCGAGGCAAATCAAGTCTGCAGCTTGGAGGAGAAATATACTCCTGGCTCCTCATCGGAGGCTCTGATAGGAAGTGCCTGGTGTCCCTCAGCCAAGATGGAATATTTTTGGGGCTCCCAGGGACATGACCAGGGGTCTCCAGAGCTTCCATAGGGAAGACCCACGGCATACCAGGTGACTTGGTTATGTCAGACGTTGAGAAAATAAAACCAAATAATTAAAACCGACCTGTCCTTTTCCTTTTAATTGGAGCCTTCTTCTGCTTGCTCAAAAATTGCTTCAGCCTTCTAAAGCAACCCTTAAATGTGCCTTCTGCTCACAGGAGCTGCTGGTTCTGCTCGTCCCCAAGAAGCTGCTGCAATGTTGCAGAAAGACGCGGGAGGAAAGAGGTTGAGGCGACACGGCTTGCCAAGGACTGGGTTCTGGCCAAGGTGCTAGGCGATTGTCTTTGCCATTGGAGCTGCCAGGTGGGAGCTGGTCTGGGAAACCTCTCCTGTGTCACCCAGCTATGGCTTGGTGAGTCCCAAACCAGGCAGGAATGACTTTGGATACACATGGCCAAAGTAGGGACTCAGGGACAAACTGAGGCGTTTCCCTTCTTCCTGGGTATGGGTTCACTAAGTTATCTGGTTCTCTTTTACATCAGTGGGACTGGAGCTTTTTTGCTACCCTCTCCCTTTTTAAAAAAAAGAAAAAGGATTTCTGGGACTGGATATAAAGTGTCCTCCTTTGGGTTGGGATTTTAGTTCTATTGCACCCTTGTTTTACCCCTCATCCGCACCCCATGGCAAGTTGTCCCAGCATGAGAACCATCCCCGCAGAGAATGCTTAGGAGGTCCTAAGTAGGGGGAATGACCCAGGTACCTGCCTTGGCATCTTCCACTGCATTTCCCAGACCTGCGTATGATGTGTGTGTGTGTGTGTGTGTGTGTGTGTGTGTGTGTGTGTGTGTGCCCTCACACGCCCGCGATGGCATTAGGTGGCGTGTATGCTTGGCATGCGCGCGGCTCTGTGCTCTGTGTGTCTCTCCAAGAGGGAGGGACAGAGAGTGAAGTGGGAACGGATGGAATGTTTGGGTATTTATGTGATTCATGCCGAGAATGCTCAATGCTGCAAGGCAGACAGCCACCCCATCCCTGGACTCGGCGGCTTCTGGAGGGCCTGCACGAACCTGATCTGAATGTTAAATGCAGAGGATGAAATTAGCATACTAACCAAGGATGTCAGCCCCTTCTTGCAATCAGTAAATGGCCGGCTCCTGTCTCTAAAGCCCGCTCCGCCATGCGCGCCAGCCACTTAACCATGTCCTCTGTCAGGTCCTTCTTTGTGTTTGTTTTTTTGTTTTTGTTTTTTGATGAAAGACTGGAAATTCATTAATGAGGAGGGAAGGAAGGGCTTCAAGGGGCTGTAATGAAAACAAATGATCCTCTTTAAACCTCATGACGGCCAAAGTCAGGAGGGGGGGTGGGCGGGGGTTGCTTTCTGTTCTGGGACTGGAGAATAGGAAATTCCACAGACTACAGACCACTTGACAAGAGCCAAAGAATGTTCTGCTTGAGAATTTCTTGTATGTGGTACGGAACAGCCATGGCTAGTACATCAATGTTAATGAAACTGAGAATATGTTTTATCTTCCCAACTTTAGAAAGTGGTCTACCAGATGTCTCTCCATTCCATCATAGGTTATCAGAGTTTCTTGACCTTGTGAGGGTATAGGAAGAACCTCCTGGAGTCTTTTGGCCAATTGCCTCAGCTTTTGGAGCGACACAAAATTTTCTTTGGGGCTTTGCATTAAACACTTCCCAAAGGAACTACTTTGCTTTTATTTTAATCTTTATCATACAAAGAAGAACCCAGAGGAAAAGACCAGATTTCCAATTCTATAGAGTCCCACGCTGAGCAGACAAAGTGCTGTCAAAGAGCTAATAATATAGCATTTTACCCCAAGTATCTAGGCTAGGAAACATTATTTTTTTGGGGGAAGCAATAGAAAGAGTAGGATTTGAGATGAACTGGAGACGGAGCCATTCACCTTTATTCAAGCAAATAAAAGCCTTGCCTTGAGTTGCCTACTCTTCCAGTGTTCCAAGAGGTGGGAGACATGGGTGTGTTAAAATATTAAATAGATCCATTTTGAAAGATTGGCTCCAGGTTTTTGTTTTGTTTTTAAACAATCTTTGGGTCAAATACAACATATTTGTGGAGATTTGTCTGCAGAAAGATGACTTATAGATTTTTTAGGTAAGAATACATAGCTCAGGTGGTTTTGTTTTCATTTAGTTTTGATTTTAAGCACACATACACTCACACACACATATAGCAAATGCAGCACAAATATCACAAGAGGGGGCATTTTGATGGAGAAGGAAGTGCTGATTCAATATGGTAACTAAAGGAGGAAATGAGTGTCTGCATGCCTTGTGATCACTGAAATTTTAATAGATATGGTATAATGTCAGCTTTTTATTTTTCAGTTTGGAAACAAAATGAAAAATACCACACTCCAAGTAGTGCTGAGAGCTACTGTCAGTATGATGCTTGTGGGGGTGAGGGGTGGGGGTGGGAGGTCTGTGGAGTGTCAGGAAATGAACCTGGACTTTTGCATGCAAAGCATGCACTCCTTTAAGTCATTGTCCCAACCCTTCATGCCATCTTTATTTTAGGGAAATTATTTTTTACCCAAAAAGCTAAACTTGATAGTTTAGTATGATAAATATCTAAAAAGAAGTGTGCCTTCACACACTTCAGTTATTCATGTAGTTCCATCATTAAAAAATTAGTCATATTGCAACATTTCAAAAAGTTAAGCACATTTTTGCTTCCAATCTATTCACAGAACTCTATACCTCGAGTGAGTTGGGAGAGAAAGAGACAGACAGACAGATAGACAGACAGACACACAAAGATCCCTAAGGGAGAGAGATTCTTTCTACACTTTGCAAGTTTTATCATGGCCCCTGAAAATACTTCAAGAGGAAAAGACTCCCCAGCCAGCAAGGGGTAAAGGCAGAAAGAAGGCTGCTCCTGTCATGGAGTTATACAGGCTTTCCAATTCTTAAGATGCTATCTGCATATAAGATTTGTTTGACTTTCCTTGCTAGCAGTGAGAGAAGTTGGGAAGAGCAATTTAGTTTTGTGCAACAGGTAAGGATACCTAGGTTTAGAGAGGGGAGGGAATTGGCCCAGGATGGAAGCTAGTAAGACCTTAAACACCATAAGCCTTCTGAATCTGAATTATTTGCTATTGTATTATTATCCATTGATTCTCATAGCACATTGATAGGGCGTTCGCCTTGCACGCAGCCAACATGGCCGACCCGAGTTCGATTCCTCCACCCCTCTCGGAGGGCCGGGCAAGTTACCGAGAGTATCTCACCCGCATGGCAGAGCCTGGTAAGCTCCCCGTGACGTATTCGATATGCCAAACACAGTAACAACAAAGTCTCCAATGGAGACGTTACTGGGCCCACTCGAGCAAATCGATGATCAACGGGAGGGCCTTTACCTTTACCTCTCATAGTAATATCCCCTTTGAAACTGACAGCCCTCCCGGATCCTCGAGTCTCTTTCATCTCCCACCATGGCCCCCACCTGAGGTTTTCACTTTGTGTAATTTTTAATCATGTGCTATTTTAAAGTGCTCCCTGTTGCTTTAGCCAACAATGATCAACTATGGCTAGATTCTAACTGGTGATGCAGAGAACCTCTAGAACTTTCCAGAATTTTCCATCCCTCGCTTTCTCTTTGTTTCTTTCTCTCTCTCTCTCCTTTCTTTGAGTGTCAACAAACTCACAATAAATTCCATTTGTCCTGTCTTTACTTCTTCAGCCCATTTGCATCTCTACACAAAGCTCTTCTCTCATGGCTACTTCTCTGTGCAACTGTCAGGTTAATAAATGGGCAATTAAACCTCCCTTCTCTGTCACTGACCAGTTCAGTCCACTTGGAGCCCTTCACCTCCATCATACACTGTCCTCTGCTGGGTTTCCTCCTTCATTTACAGGGCTACCCTAGGCTTTGCCTTCCTTTTCTAACCCCAAATCATCAGTGTTTCCAAATTGGGTTTCTCTTCTTTGGTGGTGTTCTTTGCTTCGGGTAGACAAAAACCACTGGGCTTTTGATTGGCACCTATACATTGATCATCAGATTATCATCTCTAAGTCAAATCACTCTCCTGAGTTCAGTCCCAGATACCTACTGCCTGCTGACATCCCACTGTGATGGCACCCCACCCAAACTTAAAGTCTGCCAAAATGTTTCTCCTTTGATACTCTCTCTCTCTTCCTTCTGATTGATAGATGGAGAGGACATAAATGATTATGTTGCTCGTCTCTGAACTCCTTCACTTGTCCCCTAAGTCTCGTCATGTTTGGGCACTCACCTTTGCTCTGATTTCTTCCAGGTAAATTGAAACTTTTATTTACCTGGGTCATTGACGGGATTCCCCCCAGGGGTTCATAACATGTTCCTATATCTTGGAATGTTCTATTTTCATTCCAAGTCACAAACATGGCCATCCCCCACTGCTACCTCTTAGTCACCCACTTCAGGTTATGTGCAGTCTTTGGCCCAATCCCAAAGTTCCTAAGGACCTCTGTAGACTTTTATGAAGATCAGCTTTTGATTGACATGAAGAAAGAAACGGTGCTTTGAGCACAGATCCTAGTGTGTAATGGGTGCTTACTAGGTTAATATGGCCATTTGCATTATGAGTATCATAAATCTACATTATTTAGCTTTAAGATGACAGGACCCCCAAAATAGTCCAGCTGGGGGAAAGAGAGGAACCACTTCTCACAGAGGAACAGGTTTTCCTCTGGTGCCCATTCTCACTTACATCAGTTTCTGACTTATGCCTGGTGAGAAATGAACACTGGGGTGGTCTGGAGGTGTTTGCTGATGTGGTAGAAACTTTGGAGTTAATTAGAAGCTCTGGCTAGAACTGAACTTCCTTTTCAGAGTTCCTGGGAGGAAACAGCACATTAACAGTTCAAGGTGACTAAGAGAAAAATGGCCTGCTTCCCTAGGCACTGCGTTGGGGAGCCAACTCTTCCCTTGCCACTTTCCAAGACGTACCATCCACCTGGCTGCCTCTGCCCGCTGATGCCTGGTCCTCTTAACCAAGGTCGGCTCTTTTGAGGAGAGACAGCCAAACACTTCTTCTGTGTCTTTTGGAGCAGCAGATTTGGGGGGCACATACTGATTGAGTGAAATAGTGAGAAAAACTGTCTGCCCTAGGAGGAAGAGGAGGAGTTAGAAGATTGTTTTGTAAGTTCCTGTTTGCCAGGAAGCAGAAAATGGCATGAGATCACTCAGACCAGAGGACCCTCCCTGGCAGTTCCCCCCAAAGATCCCAAGACATCATCAAAAATTCTTAAGTTGGCAAATACAAGTATTTCTCAATATTCACAGCAATCCTATTCTATGAAGTGCCCTACGAAAGCTGAATAAACAAGTACCGTGTCATAGATCCTAGGGGACATCTGGGTTAGGTTCCTTCCAGCCTCGGGCCATAACATGTTTGTCAACGGATCAATACTGTTTTGCGTGTGTCTCTATTTCATGTCTACTGTGAATTCATTAGCACTGGTCACACGTCCAGCAGCAGCACTGATCTCCTGTCTGGTGAGGCTGACCTGACACGCATGCTCTCTTCATCAGGTTTCGTCAGGTACACACAGCCTCTGTACCCTCAGAAACACCGCACAGGGCTGTGACAGTGTGTGGGGGGTGGGGGTGGGATGTATCAAACAGAAAATGCAACATGCACACAGTGTCACATACACGGCGCTGTCAGTGTTTAAAGTGAAGAAGCACTGTGCGGTCTCACTCATCCTTTCCTGGGAAAGTGCCTATGGAATCACTTGTTGCTTTGGACTCTGTGCCCATGAACAAGTTCCCTGCATGTATTGATCTGGGTCTTATAGATACATGTGAGAGGCAGGGAAACTAGCAAACGTGGCATTGCAAGCCCTGGAGAGTGATTGTTCCATGAACATAAGCTGCGACACTGTAGAGCTATTGCTTATGCCCAGAGTGGTAACAATGATGGCCTGGTCTATGGGCTGATGTTGGAGCCTAGTTCTAATTTGTACAGAACTTCCTGGCCAAAAGTCACCTGTATGCCTTAAATTTTTCACATAATTGCCATTCACTCATAATAGCTACTAGTCATCAGCAATTGCCTGGTGGCGGTGGAGGGGAGTGGGGCAGTGTGCTCAAAGGAACAGAGCTGGTATGCTGTGAAGAGAAGAAGGCTGGGAGATGAGGCCCTAGCACCTGCTGGAAAAAGGTTCCTCTCCCACTCTGCCTTCATGTCCAACCCCCAACACTTAGGACTCAAAGGTGGTCTCTGCAAAACTGCAGGTGGCACATGGTAGGCATCTTTGCATAGGACGATTTACATGTCCCTCTTACAAAGCCTTGCTTTGAATTAAGTCTCACCCTCTTTGGGTCATATCTACACTCATGTTTCATAATGCAAATGGCTGCTCAGAAGTTCGCTTTTTGATCTTTGCTTAACAATCCTTATCTGACCTCAAATAACAGGCGCAGAACTCTGAAATTTTATGTCACCTTTCTGCACATGCCAAAGACAGACTTGGGTACTTTAAAAGACAGAAGACAGAGTAAATTAGAAGTTGAGAAAGTCAGAGGAGGGGAGGCAGAGTGAGATTTCAGACAAAAAGGGAGAAAGAGGGGGTGGTGCTCTGACCCACTCTCTGGAAGGAGTTTTCTTTCTGATTCTTGCAGGTTTAGACTCTGCCCTGTTGTTTGTGCACACTGGGATCCTTTCAAAGTTTGGGTCTGGGTGATCTCTTCATTCATTCTTCAGTGAAATAGGGTCTAGGCTACCCAGTTTCAAGAAGGACTGAGCATTCAATGAGAGGATGGTTGTGAAGCACTGATTTCAGGCCAGCAGGAGATACTAAGAAATTCAAAGTTGGTCATGATTGCTTTTGTAATAGTTGTCTAGATTCCCAACTTGTCATGTGCCTGGCTTCTGTCTGAGTGTTGCAGAGTTGCAGAAAGTTCCTAGATGTGAGGGGAACTCTCTCAAGGTTCACTTCCTCACTGTGTAGAGGAGAAAATGGTCTGAGCAGGACTGTTCCTGCAGGACTGCAGAGCTAGTTAGGGAAGAATCCAAGGGAAAACCTGCTTCCTGAAGCCCAGATGTCAACTCTATAGGAAGGTTCTGTGTACTCAGATTTCCCGTTTGGATTTTCCTTCTGCAATTCTTGGACTTTCGGCTGCCCGTCCCTCTCCTCCCCAGCAGCCTGGTAACCGCTGCTCTGTGGGTTGTTCTCTCTTTTGCAGAAAGTCTCAGTGCTAATGGCCTCAGTCAAGTACAATATTTCAGCTCAGAAACCAATGAGCACATTTCTTCCCATTATTTTTTACTACAAGTATAAATAGCTACAAACAGATAATATTCACAGCACACTAATGTAAGACAAAGCAAAAGAGGATCATAGAAGCTATAGGAGAAATGTTCTCTGGAAAAGGGATCAATTATTTTGGCAGTTCTCTGCAGTAATTCACAAGTCACTGCCTTGGCCCAGCTCATATGAAAAATGCTGTTGTTTCTGCAAAACCAAGTTTAGGGCTGATGCTCCAAGATGTTGATGAACTGTCCCCTCTGGGTGGGCTGTCTCCTTGCCCCCACATGAGTGGAAAGTTAAAGTGGGTTATTCTGGGCACCAGAAATCCCCCTGTTAGGGTGGAAGTCTGGGCTGGGAGTTTCTGTGGGAGTTCATGGAGGAATGGAAGGCCAGGGTGGGGGCAATGAAATGAGAAATTCTGTGCAATTCATACAAGAAGTTACATTCTGTAGGTCAGTGGCCATGGCAAGATAAGCTGAGCCCTTTAGAGGAGACAGAAGTTTGAATCTGGATTGTGAGGCTAAGGGATAGAGGGGTCCACTCAGAAGTATTCAGCTAAGGGAGCCCCAACTGGCCGCAGAAGCTCTAAGGTGGAGCCTGAGGCCCCATGCTCTTCTCTTGTCCTTGCACAGTGGGGTCAGGTTCTGGAGATTTGGAGGTGGTCAGGAAGACCTGGTGGGGTTGGGCAGGCCTTGTCAGATCGGGCGTCATGGTAGAGAGAAATTGTTGCACCACAGGGTTCCTGCTTTCCTTGAGTAAATAACGCTTGTTAGAAGGACTGGGCAGGTCTATGGGGGTGGAGGTTCCTATTGCTCCAAGGCGGGGCCCCTCCCTCTGAGCCTCCTCAGCTGGCACCCTCTTTCTACTCCCATCTAACTGAGCCAGTGGACCATGGAAGCAGCCCTACCGTCCTCCGGTGACCCTCCTTGCCAGAGATCTGCAACGATATTAAATCTGCCAAGGTAATAGGTTTAAGTGAAGCATAGCTGACACAGCCAACCCACCAAGCCATTATATTTGCATTTTATATTGAACATGCCTGTAATGTTCTCTCTGCTGGATGGAATCGACTTTTCCATATAACGGCAAATGCTAAATTGTGAATAGCCTTCATCAGAGATTTGCTCCAGTGCATCCCCATTCTATGGGTCTAAAAAACCAAGATGACCACAAATATACGTAAGAACCCAGCGTAATTCCCATATCTGGGGGTAGGGGAGGTAGTGTGTGCCATAACTTGATTTGGATTTCTGTAATAATGATTCAGTGATTTAGTAACTACCTTATTTATCAGGAATGAGAATTTTTTAAATGTGGAGGGGGGGTCCTTGAGGCCATATCCAGTGGCACTCAGGGTCTATTCCTGGCTCTGTGTTTCGGTGTGACTCCTGGCCATGCATAGGGGACCATGTGTGGTACTGGGGATTGAAACTGGGGTCATCAGGATGTTAGGCAAGTGCCTTAGCTTTCGTCATATCTCAGTGGCCCATTAAAAAATTCTAATTCATCTAAAAGTCAGAAAATTATCATGGAAGTAGCAGGTATGGAAGCTCAGGGACATTATGGAATCCCTCCAGCATTCAGTCTCAGTTCGGGCCCCTTTGAAGCAGCAGGTCTGAACATGTGCAGGTGCCAGGAGTTCTGAGGCAAGTGCACCAAGCAAGGCTATTCACCCTGGAAAAAGGGGGCTGGAGAGCAGGCCACAGGTACCTACATGTACATTCGTGTGGGCAGCTCATCAAAGCCTGTAGGAAATGGGAAAAGCACAGTTGGTCCAATCAAAGCTGACGCTTCTGAACATGAAATGCTTCATGCTATCTGATGGGTCCCTTCTTCTTCAACGAACATGTCTTTATTTGGCTGGTGAAGGGACCTGGACCACACCTGTGCTCGGGGCTTGTTCCTGGTTCTGTGGTCAGGGATTACTCCTGGTGGGGCAGGGTGGGGGGACATGGGCAATGCTGGGGATGGAAAGGGGTTGGCCACATGCAAGGCCTCACCCACTGTACTATGACCCTAGGCCCCTTCTTTGGAAACTGCATGACAATGATTAAACTGAAAAGCAGAAGGAACTCAAAGAGTGTCAGGGAGTAGTGTCTGTCATTCCAGTCAATCTCTCCAAATGAACAACAACAACCCCGGGGATTTCCACACCCCTTGGCATGGCTGGAGAGTCCAAGGTCTGTGGGGAGAAATTTTAGCTAGTAAGTGAAAGTTCCTTTCTAGAACCTTCTAAAAATTTTTCCGTTCTAGGGCACAAACAGGTTTTCCAGCTTGATTTAAACAGAATGACATGATCATCAAAGTGGAAGGAGTCTGAAGGCTCAGGACACCTGCCACGGTGACAAATAGCCTCATCTTTCCTCCAGACCAAAGTCCAGGACACAGACTTGAGTCTTGGTGACAAGTGAATGTTCCAGAACTCATTTCATTCATAGCTCTTCAAGTGATGGGAAATGGGAGCCAGGTGCACTGTGGTACTGAAACCAGTGAGGGTGGAACCTCCAGCCAAGAGATAGATTCTGCTGCACTAGGGGCAGTTTCTGGGTGTTGACCATGAACAGCTCCTAAATCACACATGGATGGGGTCTATGTTCCCAGGTAGGATCTCCCCATTCCATCTGGAGCAGGATGCACAGGCTCAGAGCAAGGAGCCTGGAAGTCAGTGGATTGAGAATATAGAATGGGGCTGACACGTCTGGAGCCCAGAGGAGCTGGAAGTCCCCTTTAGGGAGCAGCTCTGTATCCTTCTTAGCCCAGGAGGACCTCTCACAATGGCTGGCTCTCAGTGAATCTAAACATGCTGTTCTTCTCACCCTCTTTATTTCAGAGTAAGAGTGGAAGTCACTACCACACATTTTCCATGGAAATGCTTGTTTCTTAAATCAAGTCTACATAGTAATTAGGATGGGATTCTGGCTTCACATAAGCAACAATGGGAATATATGTCTCCACATGTTAGAAAAAAAACAGAAAGGAAGGTAAATTTCTTTATACTTATACACATATTTGGAGCATAATTTCCAGGCATAAGGGTGGGGTGTGTGCATATGTCTTTGTGTGTGGGGCCGTCTGTGTTTATGTGTGTGTGTGTATGTGTATATGCATATAAAATTCTGTATGTGCATGTGTTGTATGTGTGTCTGTGTACTGTGAGTTGGAAGAGGTTGTAGAAGGTGGCGCTAGAAACTTCTAGTTTTCTGAAACATATAAGGGCATAGACTTGTATTCTATCTCTCTGTGTGTATACATGCATAAATATATTATTGAAAACATTTTAACTAAAAATGATGGAGTAAGATGGTACTTATTTATGTTCTAGTGATGGGAATAGAATCCAGGGTCTCACACATGCAAGGCAGAGCTCCACCTCTGAGCCACCTTCCTGGCCCTTGGCTATTTAAGAAGAATTCTGTCCACTGAGGCCCTGAGAAAAGACCCGTCCGTGGTCCATATCTATTCTCTGGCCCAGAGCCCAAAGCGTTTTCATTAGATTGAGAATTGGATAAAATTTCATTCACTTTAGGCTTTTGCTGCTCACAATTTTGTTCTTCAGAGACAAGCTAACAAGTGTGGATGGCCATGGCAGCGTCAATAATAGGTCCTCTTGCCTGGAATGATCCATTTAAGCTACATTATTACCAGTTAGAGATGGCCTTGTGCTTACAAACACATTTTTCCGTGGACATATGTAGAATGCTGATAGTTCTTCTACATGGTTTTGCCTCTATGGTTAGGAACTCATTGGTAAGGAAAAAAATTTTATTTTCTATGAAGACATTTGCAAACAAGAGACTGTCTAAAGAATATATTTTTCCTGTAACTTGTCCTTGCTGCTATAAAGGGAGATGTTGTCCAATTAATCTAAGATTTGAATTTAAAATAATCAAATAAAAATCTTATTGTGTTCTTTTATTGGGGAAGGGGATCTCCTGGCATTGCTCGTGGCGGGGGTGCATATAGTTCTGGAGACCTTTCCCAGGGCAATGCCATGCTAAGCCTGTGCTTTAACCCACACCCCAGATTCTTTATTGGGGCTTTTAAAATAAGTTATATTGACATATCTGGAAGAGAAAGACCAACCAGAGAGACAGGTCAACATGGCAGAGAGCAAAATTTGCATGCAGGAAGCCTGGACTTAAGCTCAGTTCTGCACGGTGCCATGAGTACTGCTGGATGTGACCCCTGAGCAAATCTGTGAGTATATCCTGGGGACCACCATGTGTGGCCCAACAACAACAAAAGATACAAAAGCAAAAGACTAATGAACTACAGAAATATGGACACAGGACTCAAAGTGACAATTGACAAAAAATAAATAAATAAAAGCCAAATGACCAACCAGTGTTTGGATTTATTGGAATTAATTAAGGAGATGCAAGTTATACCACAGTAAGAAAAAGCTCCCAGCCACAGACCGGGAACCAGCTAAAGCCTAACAGTAACAAGTGTTTGTGGGAACAGAGCCATAAGGACCCAGGAGCAGCTGGAGGAAGGAAAACGCTGCCTGGGAGAGCAAGGTTCTTCACCCATGGGAGAATAGAATGGTGCAGACTGAGACCCAGCTTGTTGGTGAACATGCTCGGAACGTAAGCTCTCAGATCCCACCCTCGTTCCACAGAACCAGTCTGGGGTGGGGGGACTCCCCGGGGATCCTGACTGTATCACAGGAGAAGCACAAGTCAAGGGTGGCTCTGGGCACAGGGGCTGACCTGGCTCATGCTAACAAGGTCTCCTGCAGTGACCCAGGGGCCCAGCCAGCCAGCAGGAATGGCACTGTCCTATATAATGATGAGCTATTAGGAAAGGAAAAGAGAAGGATGATGATCCCAGAGGCAGCAAGACACCCATGAGAAGAACCAATCTGCATAAAAGCAAAGAAACAATTGTCATACAGTCCAGGAAGATGAGACCCAGTTAAGGGGTATCCAGTGGGGGTGCCCAGGGGATGAGCACTTTTTAGGCTTGACCTGGAAGGTCATGACAGTGTCCTCCACTTCAAACTCTACACAGGTATGTGTTCCACCATTGAGGACCTTTCACCATTGAAATAAATTCTGGCACTTACCCAAGGCTGCTTAGACCGAATTAACCACCCACTTCCCTCCGTTCTCCTTTCCATGAAAAAGCTGTGGAGTGGCTGATATTCCCACTGGGTTCTTGCTCGCTCTCTCTGTGCTTTTCTCTTCTGAGCTCTTCCCCGGTGGGGGGGGGGGAAGTGAGGATTCTTGATCATTTGCCCCAGAGTCATTCACACAGCTCTTCCTTTTCCCAACCATGCGGAGCCTATGAGGCCACCAGCAAGCAGGATGAAATAACCCATTTCTGGGGAGCAATTTTGTGATCCAGGCTCTGCAGTCATTTAGGAAGGACTTTAGTTTTGCATTTATTCAGAAAGGTGTCCTTTGCCCATGGGTCTGTGCCGAGGCCAGGAACAGCAATCTACACTTTCACATGTGATGTCATTTCTGCAGTGAAAATAAAGGACACTGAAAGGGTTTAGAGAGGTAGTGGGGACCAGAGAGAGAGAGAGTCCCAGAGAGGGGCTAAGGTGCTTGCTTTGCCTGCAGTTGACCACAGGTCCAGCCTTTGTACCATATATGGTCCCCAAATTCCTGCCAGCGGTGATCCCTGAACACAGAGCCTGGAGTAAGCCTTGAGTACCACCAGTATGGCTCTTACCTCTCCCCCTTGCCCCCAAATTCCCCACCAAAACCAAACCCATAAGCCAAACCCATACAGTAAGAGACACTGAGGACTAACACACAAAATCCTTGCCACGTGTCATGACGCAAAGCTCCAAACTCGTCCACTAACACGAGGGGGACAGGTGTACCAAGGAAGGTGTCCGGAAATGGAAATACAGTAAGATGCTTCTTGATGTGAGTCCTTCCATTGTGTATGATTCTATTCTATCATAAAGAAATAGAAAATACAAAACATTCCATTCCAGCCATTTGGAAGTCTATAATTCCGTAGCATTAATTACAATCCCAATGCACTACTACCTAGCTAATAAGTCTTAGCCTCAATTTAAATTTAAAATAGTTTTTCAATGTATATGCTTTTTGTGGGGGGGGGGGTCTTCCCATTGTCCCTGGGGACCAGGGAGGCACTTCTTGCTCTACTCAGCGGCAAGGGCCTGGGGTGGGGGCACCATGCTGTGCTGGGCATTGGCTGGGGAGCTCCTCCATGCAAGGCAGGAGTCCTCTGCGCAGTCTCCCTGGCTGCTAAAACCTTCTTTCAATGTTTCTATTTGTTTGAATCAACTTGGATATTGCAGCTGGCTTTCTGTAAACATCCTCTAGTGCAGATCCTTCATTTTTCTCACCTTCTCGCCTCATGCTCGCTCTGCCAGCCGGGAGTTCATTTTCAGTTCGACTTAGGTATGGGTATGTGGGCTCCCACGGGTGCCCACCTAAGACTTCTAATGCCAGAGGAACTGCCATCTGCTCCCTGGCTTCAGTGCCGCTGACAGTTGTCTGGCTGTGGAAACAGCGACATGAAACCAGGGACGTTTAAAACTCAAAAAAAAAAAAAAGTATCTTCTTGGTTGGAAAAAAAAACAGAGACTGTTGTTTTCTGCATCCTCGGGGACCCATCACGGCGATCTGAAGTACCCCAAACGATTAGCCTGATGTCTTAGTGGAAGTACTCAGGATATTAATTTACCAGTTGTGCGCAATTCCCAAGTTAGGCTCCGGTGCCAGGGAGTGAATAATGAAGCTGTGCCTGATGTCAGACTGTGGGCCTGATGAGAACGGGGACTGCAGTGGTGGTGGCAGCGGTGGCCCTGTGCCCAGCAGGTGGTTGTGTGCTACTCAGCCTTCACAGTGCCTGCCCTCCACCAGCCAGCCAGAATCACCCCCAGGCACATCTTCCTTGTCGGCAGCTCCTTAGAGCAGGAGACAAGGGCTCTGTAAGACAATCTCCTCTTTCTGGCTTCACAGATTTGAACCCAGACCCCACCCCCGAGCATTGATCGAAGTCCTGCTACTCTGACCCTCTGCAAGAGTTGAGAAGGAATCTCTGAACAGAAAGCTATCAATTCATGTCTTGTCTGGGGATTACAATGAGGTTCAAGATATGAGTCAGATAGTCACATGCAAGCATGTATGCATGCACCCATGTGCATACACACACAAACACGCATACAAACCCTTCTGTCTTTCTTTTGGGGGGGTGGAGATCTGTGAGGGGGAGTGAGAAGGCACTGTTTTCTAACCAATGAGTGCTCAGTGCTAAGGAAAGCTACTTGGACAGCGAGTCCTGGCTCCCTGCCTCTGGGCAGGAAGAAGTGGCACCAGGTAGTCCCATCAAGGTCTCTGAGTACAAAAGGGACATAACGAAAACTGCCACCATTGACTATTATGGCCTCCATGGAAAAATATGGGGCAATATGGGGTCATTTACAGCATTCCACATGTGCCCCTGAGCACTGGAGGTAGAGTGGAGATCCCAGGAACAGAGCTGGTGGAATGGCTGTGAAGGGTCACCTGACTGCAAATTCAGCCTGAATGCCCCACAGAGCAGGGTCTCCTTGGGGAGGAGATAGGAAGGTGGCGAACAGAAGGGGGGCAGAGGGAGATGATGCGGGGTATGTCCTGAGGGGTGTGTGTTTGTGTGTGTGTGTGGCCTAAGCAGGGTATTGCAGGGCAGCAACCCAGAGCTTCTGTGGAGCAGGAAAAGGCACAGACGACAGGGCAGGAGTGCACAAGAACAGAGAGTACCCCTTAGAGTGATGGGAGCGGAATCTGGAGGTACCACTACTGCTCTGATGGTGAGAAGCGACGTGAGGAGGTGAAGTGAGAAGTGAGTGAGGAGGTGAGATGAGAAGGGAGGTGAGTGAAGGTGGGGAGGTGGGGAGAGAGCTGAGCGCAGCAAGCTCAGAAGCCTGGGGCAGAAAACCCTGGAGGAGGGAGGAGTGATGGGCTTGACTAAAGGTCCCGGACCCCCACATTCAGGCTGGATTGGTGGGACAGGCATAAGGACTGTCCCTCAAGATGCAGTCTCATCCCAGGGTGAGGGTGCAGGGAGTCATGAGAAGGAGGTGGGAGGGCTAGAAACTTCTCCTAGAGATTTCCTGAGGAAGAAAGGAGAGACACAAAAGCTCAGAGGGTTGCAGTATGGGGGCCCGATTAAGAAGAAAAAAACTGGTGTTCATGGGCCAACGGAAGGGCTGAGAGGAGCAGAGAGCAAATGCCCATGAGAAGGGAGAAGTGACCCCCTAGAAAGGGGCAGTTGAAGGCCAGAGAGCCAGTGAGAGTCCACGGGAGCTGAGATGTTAGGGGGTTAGAAGGATCTTCTTTTTCTACTACTTAGGAAGGGAGAAAGTGTGAAGCAAAGTGGACATGGGAGGAAGGAGAGGTATTTAGGAGTGCTCTCAGGAAAAAGCCACTTGGGAGGCAGAATGGGGGCGCTCTGATGAACAAGGTGAGGGACAGTTTGCAACTAACAGGAGGGGAGAGTGAAAGACACCAAGGGTCAGGGTTGGCCACACGGCTGAGGAAGACGTGCTGGGGCATCCCTGGGCTCTGTCTGGGACTCTGTTAACTGCCCCTGGTAGGGAGCAGAGGTAGGACAAGTGCAGAGTGGGACATTCATTCTGGGTGGCGAAGTAGAAGATGAGTCCCACAGAGGAACGGGGTGGATGGTTCCAAAAGGCTGAATAGGAAGGCAAGAGGACCACAGGCACAGCCCTGTCCCTTATGGAGGCTTGGGAGTGCCTGTACCCCACTGTCCCTGCAGGAGACACTGGCCCGGAAGCAGGACTGATGGATGGCCTCCAGTTGTCTTGACCCCTTGAATCCACCCAATTTGTTCCAGGCCAGGCTGCCATTGTGCCAAATGACAGATGTGGCCAGGGGCTGGGCTGGGCTGTCCCACTCCTCAGCAACATGCGCATGGCGCTCAAATCCTCACTGGCTTTGCAGAGATTTTTCTCTGGACTGAGGTCTGTCTGTGCTTCTTCTTCAGTGCATGCTCCCCGCCTTTCTTTACAGGGGCTTCGATGGCCTGGCAATTGCCCTCTCTGTGCGCCCTCCACCCAACTCTGCTTTCCAGGTGTGTCCCTATGAATTTCTGGCCTCTCTGATTCTGTTTGGGCTGCTATTTTTTCCACCCCCTGGAAGTTCTGAACTGATGCCTGGAATCCTGGGATGACTGTAAGGCCCATGACCGGAAGGAGCAGAAAGGGCGCTATGATACCAAAATGTGAAGGGTGAAGGGTGAGGGATTCTTTTCTGAAATAAATCTAGGCTCACAGGAAGCTGCACAGCAGAGGAGGGATTTCCCTGTACCCATCACCCCCATCTCCGTCCCATATTAGCATCTTATCTCATGAAGGCCAGGAAAGGGACACTGACATGTCACTGTTAATAAGTCCTGGCGATTCTGTGTCATCAGTTTCTCATTATGTTTCTGCTTGCCTTGTAGATACCCTGATCTCATCTTCACTGCAAAATCTCACTTAAGATGGAGCCAGAGAGATAGGGTAGAGGTGAAGACACCTCCCTTTCATGTGACTAACTCCAATCTGATCCCTGGCACTGCATGGTTGCCCTTCCATATGTCCCAGCACAGTCAGGAAAAACTCTTGAGCACAGACTCAGGAGTAGCTCCAAGCACCACTGATGTGATCCCAAAGTCCTAACGAGAGAGAGAGTGAGAAAGAGATATATAGAGACAGAGACAGACAGAGACAGAGAGACAGAGACAGAGGCAGAGATGCCTTCTAAGTAAGTCATCTCTACAACCACAAGGTTTTACAAGATTCATAAGTAAAGATGGAAGAAAAAAAGAAAATGACAGATGTCTCTAATGACAGATGTATGTCTGTCCATCCATCCATCCATCCTTCCATCCAATTTGCTACCTGTTACTGTAAAATGTCAAGAATCATGATTTGAGTCTGTTATATTAGTATACTGACATCCAAATGGTATTTGAGTCTGCCAAACCTCTGTTGGGCTTAGATGCAATGAGGAACCAGGATATGTAACTATTTAGGGCGGGTAAAGAGGTACCAATCTGTCCCGTGATCATTCCCACCTCGGCAGTAATTCAACTGAGAGCACCCTTCTGCTCAATGGCCAGGATCATGCCTTTTTATGAGTCATTGTAAAGCGCCAAGTGCATTGACATATACTTCATAAATGCTAAATAACAACAAGTCAGTGAACCTAGAAGTATTGGATTCAGTATTTGAGACATTAAATCCAAGTCATGCTGTTCGAGAAGCAAGGCAAACAAATAAATCAACCCCAAATCAAATCAAGTCTATATCCATACCAGGCCAGAAGTGGGTGCTATCCGGAACTCACTTCATGGGCGAGTGGTTCCCACAGGAACCACTTTATCCGACACGCCATACTCCATGCCCTGCCCATGACTTGGGAGGAGACTTTTATATCTTACCCTACCCCAACCACAGCAGACAATGGTGACACTATGCCCTTAAAGCTCCAATCCCCTTTATTTGATGCCAGGAACTAATATCTGCTGAAGCTCTAGGGAAGAGCAACAGTCGCCCTGCTGAGCAATTAGACTGATCCAGGCGGGGAGTCTCTGTATGAGATACTGGGAGACCCTATTTGTATTTCAAAGCCAGGATTTAAGACGGCAGTCTCTTTAGGGGTGCCTGGGATTCCTTGATGGTTTATGCACAGAGCCCAGACAGCTTGCACATCCATCAAGGCAACAGAATCTAGACCCGCCACGGTCTGCAAACCTTTCTGTTTTGGAGTGTGGACTCTGAGCATAGGCTGCAGCTTCCCCATGAGGGAGTGCCAGCACTGCACCTTTTCCCAAGAGGCAGCCGTCTTGGTCCTACATGCAAACATGATTTACCTTCACTCTCTTGTCATTTCAAACTGTTGACATGCTTAGGAGAAAAGCCTCAAACCTCCACAGCCAAAGACTGATTGCAAAACCAATTGTGTGTCTGCAGGCAATGGTGACTGGCAAGATACATACAGGGTCCACTTGAGGAAGGGATGTTATCCTTCAGGGGTTATTTCTTCAAAAGCATTTCACTCTCATTCAATTGCAGCCAAGAGAATGAGAGCCAGGAAACCTACCCAGGACACAGAGCTCTGCTCTAAGAAGTGTTGAGTGGAAGATTCTGCCAAAGGGGTGGGCGCACCACCAAGAAATGAAAGGCAAAACAGCCATCAGATGCCAGGTCTTGTTATGTTTTCCTTGAATACAAGGTACCTCCAGCTATTTCGGTCTGGCCTCCAACCAATGCATCACATCTCCCAGAATTGAATGCATACATCACACATATTGAGGTTTCCAGCGGTCATGTCTCTGGTCCCCAAATATGGCTCTGCATGCGGTTCACCTGGGGAGTTCGCTAAAGGGACAGGTTTCTGCATTGGAAGATCTGGGATGTCCACTTAACCAGCACTCTAGGGATTGGAGCACCTGGATGGCTTTACTGGAAGTCACTGCTTTCAATCAATACTTTGCAACCTTCATGGGGAAACTGAATAAGAACTAGGGAAATCTCCTCCCAGCATTCCAGTCCAAATTTCTCTTTTTTTGCAGATAAAGGAATTGAGAGTTTATGAAACTTTCTCTATGTCACTCCCACCAGTTAATAAGGAAACAGTTCAGAGCAGAAGCAAAATCTAATGGCAGCTTCTGAATACTCACTCTACTGTTTGTTTTTAGAGATTATTCTCTCCAGCAGGTCCTGTTGGACATAAATTCACATGCATAGAAACGAGAGCACATCTGGACCATTCCAGCAATTTCTATAGTCTTCGAAACATGGTGGGCAGCATCAGTGTTGCCAGAGTTTAGAGAAAGTGAGTTGAGAGAGAAGCAGAACTTACCTTCTCTAAAAATTGGTGGTGGAGAAGATGAACACAGGGACTCAAAGCTGTCCTCCAAACACCCACAATGTCTGGGCTCCCCAAATTAGTGTCTGTGAGAAAGCAAAAAACCAGCAGTTGTGAGAAACTGCATGTATCCCTTATGTGGCATGAAAGCAATAACGAGTGCCTCCCACGAGCTGCACTAGAATCAAATCCACATTTCAGCATCACCATTATGCTCTTCATCTTTCAGTCTGTCCGCTACTCCATGTGGCTGTGATCAGGGTAAGCCGCACAATTTGGTGTTTCAGCAAATTCCAGAGGGGCTTGACAAGGAAGACTTAATTCTAAGTCTTAATCTTAATTCTAAGATTAACTCAAAGATCCTTGGAGATAGACTTCTGACTCATTTGATTGTTGGTTCTCTCTATAAGAAAGTGAAACTGAGTAGTCCCTTATTTCAAATGAATGGGAAATCAGAGAAGTCATGTCAAGAATACTGACTAGATCTTCACAGTTTAAGAGGTTGTGCTCAGGGATGGGCTCATTCATCTGTTCAAGAAATATTTATGGGGGCCAGAGAGATAGGCCAGGGGTCAAAGCACTTGCAGTCTAGCCAGGCAATCCTGGTTCAATCCTTGGCAGTGCATATAGTCCCCCAAGCCCTGCCAGGAGGATTTCTGAGCATAGAGCCAGGAATAAGCCCTGAACACCACTGAGTATTGTCCAACCCCCCAACTCACCTCCCACCACACACAAAAAAGTTGTCTTTATGAAGACTTATAGGCCAGGCAGTTGTTTTGCTATGTAACGTGTTAAATTTTACCCAATGAGAAGCTACTTTGCATGTAGAAAAAATGAGATCTAGAGATGTTTAAGGTCCCTTTGACCTAATATTTTACAACTAGCAAGGGCTGAAAGAAATATGAATAGGATTTGATATCAAAACTTGTTGTAATTATGGGACCTGGGAGCAGAGATCCTCTGCCGGTTTCCCCCAGTCTCCAGCGACCCAGGGGTCATATCCATAAGCCACCTCCTGCCAGCACCAGATAATCTCCTCATCAGCCACCCTCCAGAACTCAAGGCTGCTTCTTCCGAAAGGGAGCATAGAATGAGGCCTCCATAATCATGCCACCAGTCTCCGCGCCAGGCTGTTTTCACTCGGGGTATCCCCAGAGGGGGGGAGGGTGAGATCCTTCCCCACCCCAAGGGACCAGCCCTGGCAGCCGACCTTCACAACCCAAGCACCGCCATGCTCCAGGCCGCTTTCCACACGCTCGGGCTGAGCTTCACATATGAGTGAACATATTCCTGGACTGCATGGCTACAGAAACACATCATAGGACACTCCCTTCCCATTTTCCATAATTACATCATATTTGATAGGGTTTAGACAGTAGGCAACAAATCATAGAGGATATATATATATATATATATATATATATATATGTATATGTACTGGGGCTGGAGCGATAGCACAGCAGTAAGGCGTTTGTCTTGCACGCAGCCAGCCCGGCCGAGCTGAGTTCGATTCTTCCGCCCCTCTTGGAGAGCCCAGCAAGCTACCAGGAGTATCTCGCCCGCATGGCAAAGCCTGGCATATTGACGTGCTCAATATGCCAAACACAATAACAACAAGTCTCAAAATGGAGACGTTACTGGGCCCGCTCGAGCAAAATCGATGAATAACGGGAGGACAGTGACAGTGACAATACATATATACATATTTTCAGACATATATACCAAAGCTCACATCACCCAAACCATAACAACATGTTAGTGATATCCTATAGAATGTCTTAATGGCTCCTGCCAAAATAGAACAATCTTCACACTGTTATTTATATGAACACTTTTTTGTAAGTATGCTCAGCAGTTCTTCATAACAGACAATATAAAATATATTATTTCATTTGTGTTTTGGGACAGAGGTTGGGGCTTGAGATTGAAACACCCCATATTTGGTGGTGGGAAGGTGTAATGGTGGTGGGATTGGTGTTTGAATATTGAATGTAATTAAATATTGTGAAGTAACTTATAAAATTAAAAAAATTAAAAAAAAACTTGTTGTAATTCCCCAAACTTTTCATTGTCTCCATCAAGCTTTAAACATCCAGACAAGCACAGAAAATGAATGAATTAACACCTATGACCTGAACATCACAACTGAAGAAATGCTAAATTTTATATCAGTTTACTATTACTTTGGCAATAGAACATTATGAACACAGCTGAATCCCTCTTTAGACTTTCCCCAGTCCTGTTCTTCTCACCTTCTATTCCCCAAAGAACCAATCTACAGATGCTGTGCCACACCCTCTTTGGGAAAGTGTGTCTGCTTTTCTTAAATATATGCATATTGATGCTGGGTGATGTCAACCAGAAGTAGAGGAACAGATACAGAAAAACCTCTCTCATATGTGGCACATAAAAAAAACTATAGTAAGGAATGACCATTGTCCAAAGGCAATTGGTCATTAGTAGGACGTTTACCATGGCGGGGGTGTCACTGGGGGAGGGACACTGGAACAGGTGGAGGGAAGTTGACATTTTGGTGGAAGATACGGTGTTGGAACATTTTGTGTATAAAGCCCTACCATTAACAGTATTGAAAAATCACTGTGCTTAAAATAAATATATATGCATATTCACATACACACATACAGGGCACACATTCTTCAGCAGTTTCTTTCAAACTAGTTCTTTAGTTTCCCTTTAGCTCACATACGGCAATCAACAGGCCATACTGTGTACAATGCATTCCCTCTAGGCACACTCAGGATGGTTCCATTTTTCACCTCCACGAATCACCCTGTTGGGAACCAGGCTCTGTGTTGTGTGTCTGTGCACACATGTGAGTGTTTTTCAAGGCTATCCAACTAGAAATGGGATTTCTGGGTTGCAGAATGTACTCATCTTCAACTTTATTAAATATTGCCAAATTGCTCTCTCCAGTGATTGTACTAAATTACACCCCCTCTAACAGATTATGAGAGTTTTCCTTTCTTTACATCCTTGCCAACGTTCAGTATTTTCAAACTTTATAATGTTTGGCAGTCTGATTGGAGTGAAATAGCATATAATTATTGCTTCAAAATCCTGTGTTCTTAACCACTACTCTTATTGTCTTCACTTCTGGAAGGTTCAGTTATGTAAAATGGAGAAAATACCTTTGCCTATTTCTTGGAGTAGTAATAAATTCTTCTGGTGTAATGTGAATATATTTTGTAAATATCAAGTGCCACTTTTGTACTTTGCTGGTGGGAGAGAATATTTGGACAGTTTCTATAGCAGGCAATTTGTCAAAATCTATCAAAATTTCAAATACATGTATTTTTTTCTTTTCACCTAAAAATGATCTCAAAATTGCAAAAATAGTGAAAAGAATTCTCGTGACCCAGATTGGTGAAATGTTAACTTTAAAAAATGTTGTATTAAAATTGTCAATCTCTGCCCCAGCATTGCTGATGATGGTCTAAGTCCTACCACCTCCCAAATTCACAATCTCTTTCTTTCACTCTTTTCACCTCGTTTTCTTTCTTTATATATACAAGGTAAAGGTAAAGGTAAAGGCCCTCCCGTTGATCGTCGATTTGCTCAAGCGGGCCCAGTAACGTCTCCATTGGAGACTTTGTTGTTACTGTGTCTGGCATATGGAATACTCTCGGTAGCTTGCCGGGCTCTCCGAGAGGGGCGGAGGAATTGAACTTGGGTTGGCCATGTTGGCCGCTTATAAGGCGAATGCCCTACCCGCTGTGCTATCGCTCCAGTATGTATGTGTATATATACATATACACATATATGTATATATACACATACATATATGTGTATATCTATATCTATACAGACACACAGATACTACTTAAAATTTCTAAAAATATTCTATTCAATGCTAGAAAAGTTGTCAAGTCAAGAAATAAACACTCATGAAACTAATACAATTTAACAAAAAGTATTTTTATAAGGGCCACAGCCACAGAGTGGACTACATGCGGTGCTGGGGACTGAACTCGGGTCTTGCTCTGTTTCCCCTTCTGCCATCACTATTATCTAATCACTCATTTCATCCATATTTGGCTCACTGCCCCACCACTGTCTTTTAGAGTAAAAGAAAATACATTTTTCCTCTTCTTGAATCCAATCTGAATAATCAAGATTGACTAAAGTGAGCTCTATGGAGACTCCCTTCACCCAGATGGATCCTTCACTCATTTTTGTCTTCCCAGATATTTTTGAAGTACATTGATCAATGACTTACATGGACCTGTGCTCGCTTTGGCTGTCTCGGGGGTTTTCTTGTGATCAGGGTTAGGGTTTTTCCCAAACGCCACAGACATGAGGCCAGTCAGCAAACTTCAAGTAACTTGCGCCATTACTCACCAGTCAGGTTATTTTGATCATTGGCTTATGGGAACCACATGGCTATTTTTTACCTCTGTGCACAATAACTCATTTTTCTTTGCCCCACCTGGCAGTACTCAGGGCTTATTCCTGGGTCTGTGCTCAGGATCACCTATGGGAGGTCATATGTGGTGCTGAGGATGGAACCAGATTTGGCGACATTTGAGGCAAGTGTCTTATCCTGTGTACTATCTCTCCAGTCCTATGATGAATAACACTTGGGGAGAGATATTCTGAGACTGTGACTGCACCTGGATATGCTGTGTTGATTTCTCTTCTTATTTATTTCATCACTGGATTATTTCATGCTTGGTCAGTGGCTATGCCTCCCAGCAGCTCCCATCTGTGGCCTTTGGCCTGGGTCACTGTCCTCTGAGACTTCTGATGGATTCTTAGTTCATCCAAGCTTCTGTCTCAGCACTGGCCATTTGCCAAGGAACCCTGACTCCTTTGAATGGAGACTAGTGTTTAGAAACTATGTTCTGAGTCTCCTATGTGATACATCTCATACTTTGTGCTTTCTCCTCCAGAAATTCCTGAACAGCTATTGCCATATGTTTGTTAAAAGATTTATGTACCAAGCTATTAATTGCAGCAGAATACAGAACAGAAAAAGATTAGCCATAACCTAAAGGCCCATCAATAAGGGAATGGGTTGACTAAATTATTTAAGTCATATAATGCTATGCTATGCATTCATAAAAAATTGAGGAATTCCCCTCATATATTTTAAGTTTTTAAAAATAAAATATAGAATGGTAAGTCTGGTACACTACTGTTTCTTTGCAAAATGGGAAAAGTACCTGTACATATACATGTATGTGAGCAATCTGATACAGGCACGTAATAGAGTCTGGAAGAAAGGATACAGAACACTGACTTATTTGGGGGTATGGATTAGGTATTTTGGGAAGCAGAGGTAAGATGGCACTATTATAAACTTTGTTATAAAAAACAATAAATTTGGACAAAAAGTGGGGTGGGGGATGGTTGAAGGGCTGAAGTACATACTTTGCATGCAGGAGCCCCATATTATAATCCCCACACTGAGTGGTCCCCCACCTCTAGCACTGCTGGAAGTGACCCCGGAGAACCCAAGCCCAGACTAGTTCCCTGCCCCTCACCACCAACTGTGGCCCCAAGACAAAACCAGAGAGACCCAATGTATTCGGAACTAAATGCAGTACTAAAAAAAATACTACAAAAACAAAATAACTGATAATTTTTAACCTAGAGAATTCATTATAAACTCAAATATCAGAACACATTTTCTAAAACAAGAAGCTAGTTAAAAAGCACAACTACAATTTGATCACTGCTGCTTAGAAATACCAGTGGTCTTTATCCTATTGTACTTGATCTGTAATATGCATAGAGTAATATCATCAGCTTATAAGTCAGAGGAAATGAAATTGAAAGTGGAGAAGTGAATGGAACAGTGCCAGGCTGCCGTGATTGACAATAATGACAGTTTCACCTTGATGTGAAATTAATAAATATGTGTGAAAGAGTAGGTGGCTGGATACGATTGAGAGTGAAGGAAGATGGGAGAAGGACTTGGATACCTGCTTGGGTGTCAGGAGAAAACCAAGCCCTTACAAGTATAGGAACGCATTGAAGGGCACCCAGTGATGCCCACATTGGTTAATCCAGTCCGAGAGCTTAGGGTTGGGGTGCTTGTGTTATGATTCTGGCTCTGCCACAGGGGCTGTGTGACCTGGGCTTTGACTCAATTTTCTTTCTGGAAAACGGGCCTTGGAGAGTGGCTGTGTGGATTCCTCAAGTTAGTCATTGGAAGGCACATGCAGCCAGGATGACACCTGGCAAGCATTCAACACAGACAAACTAAGAATTAATAAACCTATTTTATGAAGGCGGAACATTCAACCCCAAAGCTTCTAACTCGGCAGATTCTTAAGTGTCCATCAGAGTGCTGCGAACACGTGGTGGGGCAGCTCTCTGGGACACAGGCACCTCACTTCAGGGCACCCTGTTGACTGACAGCTACTCATGACACCCTTGGCAAAGGCCTCAGCAAAACCACCATGCTCAGACCTGCTTCTCTGCATCAGATGAGTTTAGAGCACAGAAGAACCAGACCTTACAGCCCTTTTGGCTTATTTCACCAAGCAATAAGTCCTCTAGTTTCAGTAAGTCACTGGGTGTTATTATTGTCGTTATTATTATACTCTGATTTTTTTTTTTAGTGAAACACCATGAGGTACAATTGTAGACTTACATATTTTTGTGTTTGGGTTTCAGTTATACAATGATCAAGTACTCATCCCTCCACCAGTGCCCATTCTCCATTACCAATGAACCCAGTAGCCCTCCCATACCCCCTGGCCCACCTCTATGGCAGGGCATTCCCTTTTGCTCTCTCTTTCTTTTAGGGTGTTTTGATTTGCAATAGAGGTATTGCATGACCAAGTAAAGGGTGTTTGGAGGACTTGCTTCGGATGAGAGACACATGTTGAAAGTAGACTATAGACCGAATACTCTGATCTTTTTTAAAGAACAATATTGCATAATGTGGATACACTACATTTTTTTTTATCCTCGGACTCACAGAAAGACCTTTGGCTTGTTTTATAGCACTGCCAAGAACACTGAAGGGCACCTATCTTTTTGAGATTGTGATCAAAATTTTTTTTAGATAACTACTGAGAAGTCATGGACTAAATGTAAATATTCAGCAGTCACAGGATCTTATGTTACTTCTAGTTTATATTGGGGGGGGGCACACTCAGTCGTTATTGGCAACTGGGTGATCATTTGGTGCTAGGGATGGAACCCAGGAATCTCACACATGCAAAACATGTGTGCCAACCCTTTGTGAGAGCCCCTGGTCCAGTTTTTATTTTTTGGAAAACCTCGACATTGTTTCCCATAGGGGCGGCACTGTTTTGCATTCCCACCAATGGTGTACCAGACTTCTGGTGTCTCTACTTCCTCTCCAATACTTGTGGCCCAGCTGTAACTCTTATAAGCCTTAAATTTTAGACCTAGGAGGCTTCTCCGAGATGTCCTACCTAATATCTGTCTCTTGTTTCCTAGATAATGAAAGAAAAAGGGATGGTGGAGAGGAAGTGCGCATAATCAGCCAGAATAGATTCAGTCCCTCGAGGTTTGGGGTTTGGAACACTCTAGGAACGCAGGGAGATGCTCTTGTTCGTACCTAGCTGATTGCAGGAGAAGGGTTTCCACCCCTCCCACTGGACCATTTGGGTTGGTAATTTTGAAGAGGGAGGAGGAATTTAATGCCACTACCTTCTGAACACTGTGCTTTGTGACCCCACCAACCTTTCTGGAATGTCCCTGCTCTGATTTTTGGTCCCAAAGCGAGCACCTCTCTACTTTAAGGGGAGAGTCTGGGTCTCTGTACAAACACAGGGTTTTGGGGACTGCAATGGAACCGCGTGGTTTCGGTTCATGTGCCTTCATGGGCACTGAGGTTGGGGGCCATGATGCAGAAGGCCTGGAGGGCAGAGTAAGAATTACCCAAGGACCAACCATAAACTTGCTGGCAGCCTCCAGGGTGGAGGGGTGGGATACCTTCTCTTCCAGCAGGGACCTCCCAAACCTCACTCATTCCCCATGCAGGGCGGGACCCACGCAGCCATCAGAAAAGTCAGTGTGGAAAACAAACCACTTACTCTTGAGAGCAAAGGGACTGAAGTTTTTAAAGAGAAAGATGGAGGACCTCTCCAGTTTATCAGTGTGTGACAGGGTGGTGATTACAAATGCAAATGTGACCTTTAGGTCCCAGGAGCAGAGACTGTGCTTACCACTGAACTTGGCCTGCCGTCAGCCCACACCTTGGGCGGGGCCACTGTCTCAGTTCCAGGGACTTTATAAACCTGTCACCACACTCAGAACCCTTTTGTTTCTTGGGGACTATTCCATTTTTTTTGACCAAACCCCACAGTACTGGGGTTTACTCTTGCTCTGTGCTCATGGATGACTGTTAGCCATGCTTTGGGGTGGGTGCTGTGTGTGGCACAGGGCATCTGAGAAGGGTTTGCTCCATGCAAGACTAGCGCCTTACCCCGGACTGTCTCTCTGATCCCTACTGTTCCATATTTTGAAAGAGAGGTTCTGTCCATTTTCTTTCCAAAGCAAAGTCACATACAGGATCATTTCCTGCCCTTTCTCCTTGGAGAGTTCAGAAGTATTTGAATAGCGAGGAGGAGCCTGGCATTGTGAGAGGTTTTTAACTTAGAATATCTCCCAGGTGTCACAGGAAGCGAAGGACCCATCTATGCGTCCACGTGTCAGATGCATGCACAGACTCCCAACACTCTGGGGCCCTGACCTACAGCATTTGATGAGAAGCGGGGATGAGATCTGAATGCAACTCTAGTCCCAGTATATTTCTAGGAAACCTCTCTAGCTGGATGCTGGAGCATTTAAAAAAGCAAGATGAGGTGTGGCTTGACAATCTCTGTGGGGAAGTCGGCCGGCCGGCTCGGGGATCAGGGGAAACCAACTGCGGAAGAAGAGCTTCATGGGGAGGAAAAGGAAGGAGAAATGGGTTCTGATCCATCCCAGTGGCCTCAAGCAAACCCTTGATTTCATGGCCATTTCTCCCCCTGGCATCTTGGGGAGTGACCTCATCCTCGGAGATGCTCTCCCCTTCTGTCTGAGACTGGCAGGTGTCCTCTGGGGGTCTGGGGATTCATCATGCTTAACGAGAAAACACATGGCTTCCACATGCTCACGCCAAGCTGCAAGGGGGCAGCTGGGTTTGGTGGGGGAGAATGCTTCCACCCTCGCACATGACAGGGACATTAGGGCAGTCGCCACCACATGGATGTGTGGCCTCACTGCTCCAGAGCACCTTGTTCTTTCTGTCCTGGGACCAGCTCTGGGCCACCTCTGCATGTGCACATATATGCATATGTCTGCTTACACACACACACACACACACACACACACACACATACACACACTGGTGTTGCTCAGAGGACTATGTGGTGGCAGGAATTAAGCCCAGACCTCTTGCATGCAAATTCCGTGTTCTAGCACTTGGTGCTACCCTATGGCCCCTGAGTTTAATTTTAACCAAAAGAGAAGAATTGAAGACTCACCAGGAAGGGTGTTTGGGGTTGTCGGGTGCATTTATGGTAAAAAGCGGTTGGGCGATGACAGCCTGCCTTGCAACCTTCACTATCCTACCTGGGAGAACTCAGAGGAGGGTGTTGCAGAGACAGCCCAGCTCCGTGTGCTTATGATGACTGTGCGTGTATATGTGTGTGTGCTGTGGTGTGTGTTGTGTTGTGTGTGTGGTGTGTTGTGGTGTGTGTGTGTGTGTGTGTGTTGGTGAGGGGGCAAGGGATACTTTCCTGGATGAAGGATGCTCCACGTAGACATACCTGAAGTGGTCCAGGGGACCAGCTGTGCTTGGCCTACAATGGGTGTGGCTGGACCATAACCGCTCCCCTCTGGAGAAGAGTTTGGGGATGGTGCTTTGCTACGTGCCATGTATTTCCTGCCTCTCTGGTCGGGTACCAAGGACAGCTCTGAGTTCACGTGCGGTGTATGTGGCAGGGGAGGAAGGCTGCTGTGCGGTTGCCCAGCTACCCAGCTAGTGCTGGGCTCACATCCCTGTGCCCTGCCCAAGGGAAACTGACACTTAGACAAATGTGCTCCTGGCCACCAGCACGACACCCGGCGTAGGGCACAACTCTGAATGGCTCTGGCATCTGTTTTGTCCCGCCTCGTGCCCACATACTGGGGCCGCTTGTTTTCCTCCAATAGCAATTAGCACTGTGGCAAACACCATGTGCCCGGCACTCATTCAGCAGGATATGTGTGTCACACCCGGTCAGGGATGACAGCTAATCACAGGGGCTTGGGCACACCTCTCAGGAGGCTTTTGTTTTAAAGGGAGGCATTGGACCTGGCATTCTTCCCTGGGTTAGGGCTGACCCAGGGAGCCCCCCCGCATGCGGCCAGGATGCTGTGCTTCTTGGAACCCCGTTTGTTCCCCCCCTTTGTAGAGAACCGAAGCAATGACTCCTGGAGGGGGACCACACACGGGGTGGGGAAGAAGGATTGCCTCCCCAAACACACACATGCCTTCTCTGACTCCGCAGAGCCTGACTTGCACAGTGCTCAACATGGGAGACTTCTCAGAACCATCAGAGGCCTAGGGGAGGGATACAGAGACTTTCCTGGGATGGCTCCACTTTAGAGCTATAAAGCTTTATGGGGGTCGAAGCAATAGTATAGTGGAAAAGGCACTTGCCTTGCATGTGGCCAGCCCAAGTTCCATACCCAGTACCCCACGTGGTCCTGGGAGACCCACCTGGAGTGAGCTCTGAGTGCAGGGCTAAGAGTAAGCCCAGAGCACTGCTGAGTGTGACCCCATAACAAAAAATAAAATAAAAATTTTTGTAAAAAGCTCTTTGGTTATTATTTTTTTCTTTTACCTCATATTTTGACCTGACTTCTGCCCTTATTATAAGAATATATTTTTGGTTCTAATTAACTATTCATTATTTATTTTAGTTTCTTTTTTTTTTAAATCAGGGTTGGGAGAAAGCACAAGTGGTAGAACATATACGTAGAATTTTGAGGCTCTGAGTTTGATCCTTGGTAAATGTGACTCCCAAAACAACACCAGGTATGACCTTGGTGGCCCCAGCACAGGCCTGGTAGGTGTGGAACATATAAAATTCTATATAATTATATATAGATGTGGTATATTATATAATAACATAATTATATAATTTACAGAAAATCATCCGAGAATGTGTTTTGCCATGGCAGGAAAATGCATCCTTAAAAGGGTGAATTTTGGCAAATGGCAGTCACATAAATATTATCACAATGAAATTCTAATAAAGAGGGCTGAGGAGAGAGCTCAAAATTCTGAGTGCAAGTTTGTGGAAAACCCTGGTTCAATCTCTGGCATGGCACAGTCCCCTGAGCATTGCCAGGTGTGCCCCCGGCCCCCCAATACAGAGCTGGGAGTAGCTCCTGAGTACCACCAGATGTGGCCTAACTCATCCCCCCCCAAAAAAACAAAAAGTCGGAATAACTTCACACCCCTAAACATTCCTTTTTTTCTTGCTCTTTCTGGTTAATATTCCTCTCCAATCCCACAGGCCAGGCTATTTTCCTGACTGCCAGAATATGTTTCTTTGTGAATGGCTTCCTTCACTTGGCAAGACATCCTTGAGATTTAGCATGTAGCTGGGTGTACTGGCAACTGTTCCCTCTTGGTGCAGAGTTATGGGCTGTGGAGGGTCCGCAACCTGGTCCCTGTGGCTGCACACTTGTCTCCTTTCCATCTCTTGCTCGCCACAGCCAGTACTGCTATGAACTCCGCAAGCATATGTGTCTGCTTCTCTCAAGCAACGGACGGCTGACAGTGGACTTGCTGGGTTTGTGGCTCTGTGTTTACCGTCACAAGGAATTTCCTGTTTCCCCACATGGATGTATCCCTATGCATGTGCATCAGCAGGGACGTCCAGAGACACTTGCTCTGCTTCTCACCAGTACCTGGCATTGCCCACTGAAAACATCGGAATCATTCTAACAGATGTTGACTGGGACGTGTTGTGCTTTCACATTCATTTCCCAGTGATTCATGAGGCAGAGATTTTTCTTGTGTGCCCATTTACCATGTAGCACTGTAGCACTGTCCTCCCATTGTTCATTGATGTGCTTGAATGGACACCAGTAACGTCTCCATTGTGAGACTTGTAGTTACTGTTTTTGGCTTATCAAATATGACACAGGGAGCTTGCCAGGCTCTGCTGTGCAGGTGGAATACTCTTAGCTTGTCAGGCTCTCAGAGAGGGACGGCTGCGTGCAAGGCAAACGCTCTACCCGCTGTGTTATCACTCCGCTTGCCCATTAACCATATATTTAAAAAACTACTCCCCACCCTCTAAAACCATGCTTCCACCACCCCCTCCTGGCCTTTGGGCCTCCAGCTGTCACTGTGTCCCTTGCAGTGTCCTCCCACACTGCCCACTCAGAAGGCAGCAACCTGTCCCCACTCCTGCGCAGCTCTTCTGGTGCTGTCAGAAATGCAGGGTCCAGACCTCAGCCCAGCTTTTGGGTTGGGAAGAAGGGGATCTGAATCCTATCACCACCAAGGACCAGCCCTGTGACTTTGGGCCACCACATCATCTCTGCACACCACAGAAATGACCCTGGAAACAGTCACACTAGTTTTGACAGAGATGAAGGCAGATATACCCCATAGAGGACACACATATGATGCATTCCCTGACAGATAGGAAGCATCAGGCAAGCATTTCCTTCGGGCTGACTCAAAACTGTGGATCTTCTGGCACCTGCTTTTCCCTTCATTTCCCTGAATCACATCCTTCATCTGACAGTCCATCTCGTAGCACCTCTCCTCTCTCCAGCAAGTCACTAAGGGCTCTTAACTCAGAGGAGGGCAGAAACCAGGTCTTTTCTCTTTTATTTCCCCCCATTCCTCCCTCCTTCCCTCCCTCATTCCTTAAGTCACATTTAACACAGCTCAGGAGGGAGCTCAGGGCCAACAGTGGGTACTGGGGGCCATGTGGCATTTAAAAACAAACTCAGGGTCTTGTTCAAGCAGGCCACGTGCTCTATACTTAGTTTTTTCTCTTCCCTCCCCTCTGTGTCCTTAGAGGCAGTTTCAAGACAAGAAAGCCATCATCATCCACAACAATGAACAACCACTCCACTGACCAGTCTACTGCTTACTGTGTGCCTGGTCCAGTGACAGGGTTCACAGGCAGAATCTCACTTAATCCTCAGAACCACCCCAGAGCCAGATATGATAAAAACTGCCCAGAGTTGCAGATAAGTGACTCAGGAAGCTTGAATCATGAGTCAAGGACACACATATGATGCATTCCCTGACAGATTTTTTATCAATCTGAGACCAAAAATAATGAGAATAAAGGTAATTGTTTGTATTGTTTAAAGAAGTAGTTTTCAACCTTTCCAAAAATTTTTTAGTACCTGTGGACCGGTGGTAGTCAGCAAATCAATGGTTAAAAACACTTATTAAAAAAACTGACTTTTATTTTGAGATCACAACCTCTTTACCTGATATCTTTTACTCAAATGAGGAGCTACCTAAAGCATACGGCATCATGTGCCCCCAATTTAAAATATGCTACAGAGCTATAGTGAGCAAAACAGCATGGTACTGGAATAAGGATGAACCTATAAAACAATCGAAAAGTACAGAGATCCCAGAAATAGTGCATGGATAAATGTATGATTAATTTACAACAAAGGAGTCAAGAGCATACAACAGAGAAAGGAAAGTCTCATAAGTGGTAGTGGGGAAACTGGACAGACATGTCCAAAAGAATAGCACCCAATTACTATCTCATGTCATACACAAAAATTAATTCCAAATGGGCCGAAGAGTTAGTAATACTTGAAATAGTGAAATAGACTGAAGAAAAGATAAACCATCTGCCCCATGCATTGGCTTGGGTGATGTCTGTGGTGACTCACCTTCAACAAAAATTCCAAAGAAGGGAAACAAAAGCAAAAATAAACAAATGAGACTACTTCGAATAATTAAGCTTCTGCACAGTGAAAGAAACAATCATTAAAAAAGTCCTACTTAATGGGAGTGAAGTACCTGCACAGTGTACATCTGACAATCAGTTGATAGCTAGGAAACTGAAAAAATTCTTACAAACATCATCAACAACAAAAAACAAATCGCCCAATAAAACTAGAGAGAAGAGTGTAATAGACATTTCTTCAAAGAAGACCTACAGATGGCCAACAAGTTCAGGAGAAAACACTCATGGTCACTTATCATCAGGGAAATGTGAATTAAAACCACAATAAAATGGGGCCAGAGAGACAGTACAGAGATGTAGGTGCTTATCTTACTTGCAGCCAATCTTAGATCCCTGGTATGACATATGGTCTCATGACTATATGGTGTGCCAGGAGTGATCTCTGAGTGTAGAGTCAGGAATAAGCTCTGAGCCACAGCTGGGGGTGGCCTCTAATTCTTTCCCCCAAAAGTCCCAGCAACCCTAGCCCAAATTAAAACAAAACCACAATGAAACAGCACCTCAAACCTGTGAGAAGAGCTATGTTAAAAACATTAGAAACAAGTATTGGCAAGGGTATAGGGGAAGAAATAAAAAGTTTTCTCATACACTGGGAACATTAACTGGACAATCTTCTAAGGAAAACACAATAGAGATTCCTCAAAATATCAAACTACATAGATCTACATATGATCTAACAATTTCAAACCCTGTTATCTATAAAAATACACAAATACTAGCTAAAATATACATGCATTCCTCTTTTACTGATGTTCTATTTGCAATATCCAAGATTTGGAAACATCCCACGTGCCTAATGACAGATGAGTAGATAGAAAAATTGGGCTGTACAGATACTGTTTGGTTATAAGGAAAGATGAAATCTTGCCACTTGAGTAAACATGGATAAAGCCAGGCCGGGGGGTGGGGGGTGGGAGCTGTGATATGTGAAGCAAAGTTAGGAGAAGAAAGACAAGTATGGATGACCTCACTCATACACAGAATTTAATGAAATGAAGCAAAGGAAATAATAAGAACAAAAGTAAAACGAACTCCCAGATCCTGACTGCAGAACTGACACTAACAGAGAGGAAAAGGGAGAAAGCAAAGGGTGGAAGGGGTCTGGAGGACTGAGGTGATGGGTGACTGGTGCATTGAAGGTGGCTATGGATTGATAACATAGATTTAGCGAGGCATTAGCCTGTATTCGTAGGACACGTACAATCATGTAAACCAAAGCTACTGCAAGACCAAAAAATTGAAGACATAATTATCTAGAAAAAGGAAAACAGAGTAAGAAAAGGTATCTCTCTTGACCTGATTTATTATGTTCCATTTTTAGTCCATGGGGAGATTCTATTATGCATTGGAGGCCAGCAGTACAATCCAACTTTTCTCCTTATAGGTAATGTGCTGGAGCAGAGGCAGTGAGTCACTGACTTTACCCGGGTGTCTTGGTAGGAAATCCTCCCCTGTGGATATGGATATATAGAGAGAGTTTGCCCAATAGGTCTGAAAAAGGAGATTCTCAAAATCTAAAAGCATAATTATCATTTGATGGAGCCTCAGGGGGATATGGCTGATGGGTGCTCAGGGACAAGTTCACATGGTCCTCTCTCCTGGGGAACCGATGGAGATGTTTTCCGACATACAGAAAATCCAATTTGTGAAAGTGCCTATGTGTAATCGAAGCTTTTCCTACATGTTCAAGCTCAGCCAAAGAGAGACTTTTGGAGCATTTAATCTGCAGATATTATCGTTTGCTTCACAGCCCTTTAATAGTAAAGCATGGTGGGTGAGACTAGGGGCACCATAGTTTCGAGATCTTGTTAGATGGAGTCAGCACCCACCACCCCCCTATTGAAGCTCTTCATTCGTGACACAGCAGGTTGTGTAATACAGTCTTTAGCTTAGTGGGCGTGCTCTTAGGGAGTCAGGCATAGGAGCTGTCATTGCTGCTGACTGGCTGTATTTCTTGGTATTATTACTAATGTGGTACAGATTTGCACCATATTGAAATTTCCAAAACAGAAAAACATTTGAGCCTGCCTTCATGTCTTCAGTTCTTAAACGTGAAAGAATCTTATTCTAAATCTTGTGTGGTTATTTGCTTCTTTTGTTTTTGTTCTTTCAAAAGGACACACTTTCAAACTCTCCCAGGAAAAGCCATTTTAAGATCCAAGACAAATTTTCTAGAAATGTTCTAAAATTTCTTTCTATGAGGAGAAAGTTTTTTTGGGGGTGGGGGTGGGGGAGGGAGAAGGCAGCCTCAAACTTTCCACTATACAGGCTAACTCAAATTGATCTCTGAAACTAAGGAATTCTAAAGACTATTCTCTCTTATTTTCCTTTTCATCTTTCAAGATTTAGAAGGCATTTCTGATCATTAGAAGAAGCCCAATATGTACAAAACATCAGGTTTCTGAAAAAAGGACTTTTATCAAACCTGGAAATTAGTGAAAATGCATAATACACTTTGGGGTCTCCTGAATTGTTTTTATTAAACACACTGGTGCAATCCTTCAGTGAGTGATTACACCTCATACTTTTTTTGTTTTTTGTTTTGATTTCAAAAGAACTTGCTAAGGGCTTGTCAAACACTTGTTAAATTGGCTTAGGAAACAATGTTGGCACAATCTCAGTGTTTTAATCATGACAAATCTCAGGGCTGACAATCTGCATGCTGATGTCCTTGTTTTCTGTCTAATGAAAATATTTAATTTTCAGAATGAACTGAAAGTCACCCCAGATTTGCTTAATACCAACCTTGCCTTTGATGACTAATCTTTAAACAGGGCAGCTCTGTGACTTCAGGGTCCTGATCAAGGTCACTTTCTGTGTCTTTTACTTCTTAGTGGCATCCTATTTATCTTTTGTACCGAGTACATAAAATATTTTATTAAAATCCAAAGGTATGTGAGGGGCCATCATTTATGGAGGAGAATAACCGACATAATTTTTGGATGGATGACATTTTCCTGACTTTGTTCCCTGTTATTGTTGCCCAGTGAAAAGAATTTCTGGCTATAGGATACCAAAGTAGCTCATCAAAGCCGGGAGGGTAATCACCAAAGGTTTTCAGAATTGTTCTCCTTTAAATTCATCTTCTTCGCTTATGGTAGAGCCAAGAGTCTTTTTCATTTTTGTGTTTGAAAGAAAACATTCTTGGGGGCTGTTTCATTAATTTGATCAATGGTCATTCAACCCCAAGGAAGACGTTTCTCCAATGGAATCAATGATGAAAAATAAACATCTTGATAGTCTGCCGAGTTAAAGAAGATGTTGGCTGTTGGAAATCTCCTGTTAAGCAGTGTGGTCATGAGCGGGTTGTGAGTCTGGTCTCTGGCAGCCAAAATAGCCAATTACAACCTGCTTGTTTTTGGAAGGAAGTTAGCCTGACTCAGTCAAAGGACAGCCCCAGAGAAGTTTCCCATGTCTATGTTTTCCTAATCTAAGTGGGGTAAGATTACCCTATTGCCCATTGGAGGGGCAACCCCATGTCTCCATGGATTACAACACAACATCCTTAGAGGCCTTCTCCACTCTTCTCTGCATCCCGTACTTAATTTTTTCAAATCAAGAGGTTACTTTACAGATCACTTTTTGTCCACTTTCAAGTTGATTTGTTTTGCTCAATTGTAAAACTAGGTTGGAAGTTGTAATGCCAATGATGCCATAAAAAGTAATTTTTTCCCTTTAAGGAATTTTCAGGGGATTGAGTCCCAGACAGTTTTGTCTTTGTTACCAGATATCAAAACAGATACATGTATCTTCTATTAAAAAAGTCCACTGGGGGACTGGAGCAATAGCACAGCGGGTAGGGCGTTTGCCTTGCACGCAGCCGACCTGAGCTGGATTCCCAGCATCCCATATGGTCGCCTGAGCACCACAAGGAGTAATTCCTGAGTGCAGAGCCAGGAATAACCCCTGTGCATTGCCGGGTGTGACCCAAAAAGCAAAAAAAAAAAAAAAGTCCATTGGGTATTTGATTCCACTTGGAATCAGGCATATACGTGTAATATATTAGCGATGTGAAAGGGCTATCCTATGCTTTGTTTATAAGGATGAAACGAAAGCTCAAATTTAATGGGATATGTTTTTTTACACTGAGAGAATAGTTTCAAGGCGAATGCAATGAGAAACTCCTTGGAAATTGCTACCATGCTTTTTAAGATCTCAGCACTAAGGAATTCCTTGGTTGCTCATCCCTCATGGTCTTACAGTACGAAGGAAAGACAGCCAGATCTCATTCCTGTGGTTTTTGGACCTATTCAACAATGGCATGATTCCTTGTAGTTGGCAGGCGTTAGAAACCATCCTTCAAGCAGAACAGGCTCAATGCATGAGGACATATAGATGCAGCCAGAAGGAGCTGGCATAAAATATTAATCCTGCTCCTCTCAGAAGAGAAGCCTGCAGTTAGTCCAAAGGTGCAATCACCAGCTCCACAAATAAGATATTGCCACACATTAAGATGCTCCTGTGACCTGCTGATAACAACTACACACATTTGAAAGGTGTATGGAACACGTAAGACAGAGACTATTCATAACAGGATTTCAGGGAATCAGGGAGGTGGCCTGCCTGGTTAACCAGCCTGATTGGAGGTCAGACTTGGAGAAGTCAACTTTAGAGATGAGATTCTGCAAGTCCCTCACACAATGATGCCACAAAGAAATTCACCAGTGCGGGCAAAATAAAACCCAAACATGCCAAAAGTCTACTTGCAGTCCTGAAGAAATTTTGAATTCTGATGTCAGAAATTGTGTGTATCTTTTATTTTTCTAGATGTTTGCTTGTAAGCTAGCTCAACCTCCCCTTTGTGATTTTTCATGCACAAGAGTCACACTGTCCCCTCCCCAGGGAAAGGAAGACAGAGTTTCTGGCAGGGGCAAACTTTGAAACCTGATACTGGTTTTCCCCTGTAACTCTCCAGGGTGATGATCAACTTATTGAGGTGATGATCAACTTAGGGAAGGAATCCAAGAAAAAGGGAACGTGGATGTCCTCCAAAGTTCCTTAAAGCAGTGCCGCTAGCTGATGAGTTATTTCTTCTATCTAATTTCTATTTTATACAGAAAAGGCTTTAAAACATTTAACTTTTGACAACCTCCCCACCCAGGCCCTTCAAATATTTCTAATGTATTAAAAAAAACCCAGTTTTAATTCATTGCAGAGACAAATAATGACAAGAAAAGAGAAGAAAATAGGAATGATTTTAAATTCTCCTCTGGAGAGAACTAATATTAATACTTTGAGATATATTCTTCCAATTACTTCTCACATATGTAAACTGATATTGACTATCAATATGTGTTAACTTTCATCTCTGACATTAAAATGGGTTCTGTCTTGTACTTTGCAATGTTCTATAAGCAATATGTGATGACATTAACTTATGTAACAGAGGGGCGGAAAAATAGTGCAGGGGTTAGCATACTATAGAATCCAGTTAGATCACTAGCACCACAGATGGTCCCCTGAGCACCACCAGGAATGATTCCTGAATACAGATTCTCGAGTAAGTCCTCAACACCTCCGGGTATGGCACCCAAACCAAAAACAACCAACCAAACAAAAAATATATACATATCAGAACACAGAGAGCTTTCAGACAGATCTATTTTTGCAATCTGAATTTCCTGTTACATCATGAAATGTCCCAAGACTTGAAATGTTCATTTTGTATTGGCTGTGTAATATTGCACTACTCAGATGTAATATCTTTTATTTAAAGACTGTTTTGCTATTGAGTATTTCTTTGGGGCTGGAGCAATAGCACAGCGGTAGGGTGTTTGCCTTGCGTGCAGCCGGCCTGGCCGAGCAGGGTTTGATTCCTCTGCCCCTCTCAGAGAGCCCAGCAAGCTGCCAAGAGTATCTCGCCTGCACGGTAAAGCCTGGGAAGCTACCCATGATGTATTCGATTGCGAAACACAGTAACAAGTCTCACAATGTTACTGGGCCCACTTGAGCAAGTCGATATACAACGGGGTGACAGTGACGGTGATTTATTTGGAATCTATTTTCCCACTACCAAAAACAACTGTGAAATGCATACATTCTTTTTGTTCCAATATATGCTTTTTAAAAAGAATATTTTTAAAAGGAAAGAAAATGTGTTCTAGGTGATTGTTTCATTTTTGTGTTGGGAACTGAGGTGACTGGTTATCTCTCAATTGTGGATTCAGATTAGGGTATCAGAGCTCTGTGAGGCACTGTCCACAAGGAGATGAGACCCACACAGCTACAGGAAGAGAGACGGGGAGAGCAATCTTTCTCAAAGTGGGCAAGAAGGCCTGCAGCCAGTGCTAGAACAATCAAGGGGGACAGTAATAGGCTTGAGTACAATTCGTGGATGGTTGCTGTTTATTCAGTTAAAGAAAGTACCAGTGGGGCTCTGAGTAACTTTTCTTCTGAGAAGGTAGAACAAGGTAGGTAGCACAAGTATGGGAACCCCTCATGGTCACGGTCACGGTCTTCCTGTTGTTCATTGATTTGCTCGAGCGGGCCCAGTAACGTCTCCATTGGAGACTTTGTTGTTACTGTGTTTGGCATATTGAATACATCACGGGTAGCTGCGGGCGAGATCCTCTCAGTAGCTTGCCGGGCTCTCCGATAGCACAGTGTGTAAGGCGTTTGCCTTGTACGCGGCCGACCCGGGTTCGAGCCCCGGCATCCCATATGGTCCTCCAAGCACCACCAGGAGTAATTCGTGAGTGCAAAGCCAGGAGTAACCCCTGAGCATTGCTGGGTGTGACCCCCCCCCAAAAAAAGAAATGGGAACCCCTAGTGGAGAAAAATTGTGAAAACTTTCTGTGCACGTATACTGCTTCTGTGGGGGATGCTCCATGAATACATGTATTGCAGAACACAAGAAGTGGCTCGGTGGCACAGCATATGCCTCAAACATGGAAGGTGCTGGATTTGATCCCTGACAGTAGACAAAATGATGATGATGGTGATGATGATAGGAAAAGAAAGAAATACTGAAAATAAATCACAAAAAAATGGGGCATCTCCAGCAGACAAAGGGCACAAAATTCATAGCCTTGCTTGACATTTAGACTGTAATGCATAGTGATGGTAGAAGGGGCACGTCAGGATGGGGCTGTGAGGCAATTCTCGCTCTGACTGTTGCTTGGGACTCAACCTCATATAACAATATCACAGAACCCTTTTCAAGAAGACCACAAAATGCTTATTTTTGGACACAGGAAACCTGTGTCACTCAAGGAAATGGATATTGAGCTGGGTGGGGTCTCCCTGTTTTACTCATATTCATACCTTTTTATTTAGACCCCTTGCTCTTCCCCCTGAGAGCGGAGGCGTCACAGGCTCCAGGGAAATAAGTACTGTAAAGTTGGCAGGTAGAAGCGGGTGGGGGCCGTTGTTTTTCAAACCTATTACACATATTTTCACATTATTAAAAACAGTCGCGCGCACACACACCATCTCCCCAGAAGCCTCTTCGGCTGACTCGTGTCGAGCCTGGTGATTTATAAGATTGTTTGCATATATTATATTTTAAAGCACATATTGCTTCTGTAAAATGTGTATTTATTATACATTTTGGAATTCATAATATGTGCCAGAAAAGCTGCCTTTGCCTCACCGGGCCCATGACATCTGTCATACTCACACATTTCTGAAAGGGGCTACCCTGCAGAGGCTTGTGAACAAACCCACAGATTCTGTCCTTCCCAGATCCCATGCTCACTCCCTCCTCTCTTTTTCCTCCCCCAATCTCACTTTTTCTTTTTCTCTCCCTCCCCACCCCCTCTCTCTCACGCACTCACCCACGCGTGCACACACACACACATACACACACACATATGCACGTGTGTGTGGATCCTCCCCTGCTCCTCCCGAATGTCACACCTGCACAAATAAATAACAAACTCCAAAGTGGAGCAGCAGCCCCAGAGGAAGGCTCTGTGAGGAGCGTGCCTGATTTTTAAAGCCACACAGAAATCACCAGGCATGTCGCCTTGTGCAACGCTGCCATGGGGAAGGCTAATGCTGGGGTTCCCCCAAATCAGGGAAATGGCTCTGGGAGGAAATATGTTCCTCTGAGAACAAGGGCAGACCCTAAGATCCAACTGCGTGACTGGGGAAGAGGCAGTCTATGTGCAGGGGTGTGTGTGTGTGTGTGTGTGTGTGTGTGTGTGTGTGTGTGTGTAAGTGTGTGTGTGTGTGTGTAGGAGAGTGTGGGTACGTGATGTTCAGGGCATGAATGTGGTGAGTATGTGGGGTACCTATAGGGGAGGGTATATGTGGGGGTGGGTGTATGTAGATGGGAATCTGATGTGAGAAGGGGATGAAGGGGTGCGAGTGTGTGAGGGTGAGTGCAGGTGAAGGCTGATCTGGTTCCTTTGGCTCCAGTCAAACAAATGCCCAAATCTAGTGGGAACCTACACGGGGTAGTACCGAGGTTTCTGGGCATCTGCCTCTACCAAGTACACAGCCTCCAGGTTACAGAAGGGATGCTTATGCCTTAGTCATGCTCAGACTCTGCAGACCCTACATATTTGCTCCTGGATGCACCACTCAGGGGGAGCTAGAGAGGTTTTGGTAAGGTGGATGGGAGGAGTCTGGCCCAGGAGATGGGAGTTCATCCAAACTGTGAGCAATAGTTCTCTGAAGAAAAGTGGCAAAACTGGAGATGGGAAAGATGAGCCAGGTACAAAGACATGTTGAAAGGGGGACTTGGAGTTTTGAAAAATAGGGGGGTACAGCAATTTACTGTGAGCATTAGAAGCAATAAGACATCAGCGCTGGGGTTCAGGAATACGGTCAACCACATAAAAGTCTTTTTCCCTGCCATGGAACAAAAATAGAGACATTGCAGTGTTCCTATAGTAGAAAATCAGACTTAAAAACCAGCTGGACTGAACCATGGGCCTAGTTGATAGAGTGTGAACAAAACCCACCCTAGGCTAATCTAACCCAACTCAACCTAAGACAATCCAATCCAATCCAACCCAATCCACCCTAATCCAGCACAACCCAATCCAACATAAACCAACCAAACCCATTCTAGCCCAACTCAACCTGACTAACCTAACCCAATTCAACCCAACCCAGCCTAACCCATCCCAACCCAACCCAATCCAACCTAATAGCTTGTAGGCATGTCAAGGATGTCAGCAACACTGGCTGTCTTGTCAATGTACAGAAAGGAGGAGTGCGATGTGAGGTGGAAGATCAAGGGCTGGGTTCCTGAGAGTAGGAGTTCATTCTCTGCTTAAGGATTAGGATGTAAAGGGTTATGGGCATGGAGGAGAAGCACAGGCAAGACAGACAGGGACAGAGGGGAAACAAAAGCCCTCAGTGAACTTTACCAAGTAAGGAGCTCCTTGACAGGAAGTAGAACTGTGCAAACTTGGGGTGGGATCCTGTCCACTCCTTAGCAGTGCCTGAATACCATGGTAAGTCTTCTTCTAGAGTCCTGTGCTTCTTCTCTAACCCAGCAATAGCCCAGAGAGCTTCATCATTTTAGCTCTTTTATTTAATCCTCTGTGTGTGTGTTTGTGTGTTTCAAACCACACTATCCTGACCTTTGAATATTCTGTTTGGAAATATCTCAGACAATTGGTTCACAATGCCAGCTAACTGCTTATGAAATTTCATTTTAAGATACATAACTGAAAAAACATAAAAATATATAAATCCTCTCCCTTAAAAACATCACTACAAGCCAAGTTCTTGTATGATAATGTGTAAATGCAATGTTACGGCTGAATTATGAAGATGGTAGAAATGAATTCTGAGAAAGGAGGATGAGAAAGAACTTCAGTGGGTCTTCTCTGAACTTGATGTGGGAAATGAATACTCAATAGTCTCAGTGTGAGAAAATAGTGGTGGGCATACCATACTATTCTATTTTGGGGAGTAGGGTGGTAGAGTGGGGGACATACCAGGCAGTGCTCAGGGCTTATTCCTGACTCTGTGCTCAAGAATCCCTTCTGAAAATGTTCAGGGAACCACATAAAATGCCAGGGATGAAACCAAGGTTGGCAGCTTGCAAGGCAAGCATCCTACCTGTTGTATAATAGCTCTAGTTTCAGTATAATTCTGTTCTAAATAGATGATAATACACAGGAGTGTAATGAAAAAGTTTCTCTTTTTATCATGCTTGAATTGACTTGTGTATTAGAAGAACTAACAAATTTACCAAACATCCCTTATGAGAACAAATAGCTCTGCTTATTTTCTACCCCTCTATTTCTCAGTTCCTTATTCAGATAAATAGAAGTCTTGATCAGTTACCCAAGATAAAATGTAATATACAGGATTTTGATCATAGGTAGAACCATTCTATCGTGTTTTATTTGTTTAGAACACTGTAGTGATTGATAACAATGAGACTGACCATGATAATAAACATCTCTGGAGTCCTGACCATAGGTTATGCACAATTCAAGATGCCTTTATAGGCACTGTCACATTTGCTTTGATAATCCTATTTGAAGCAGAAATGATTCAACTATTATCCATTTTTCACATCTGGAAACTGAGGTTAGTAAAGACAAAGTAATTGCACAAGGTCACCTGAGCTAAGCAAGAGTGGTCAGGGCCTTAAAGCAAGAGTTGGTAATATATCCATGTGAGTGCCAAGAGGAACGCTCATTCATTCTCCAAGTAACTGGTAACCTTATTCTATGAGGACACAGTAGGTTTTCTATAGAAATGTAAACCTACAACAAATAGATAACCTCTGTTTTTGGCCCTTCATAAAGTAGCTTGAGTAGGCACAACCAGATAAATGTAAGATGAACTATTTAGATGTGGAAGGAATTCCAATTAGCTTCCAAGGTAGAGGTCAAAAAGAACCAATGTGCCCCTGATAATATGTAGACTTTGTATTTTAAAAGAGGAATGAGAGATCTTTAAGAAAGAGTGGGCATAAACTAGGGAAATTCAGACCAGCTTCAAATCCTGTTTCTTTAATATGTGACCCCGGGCAAGTTACAGATGATCTTCAAACTTCCATTCCTTCCTCTGAAAAGTATCTGGGAAATAAAAACCTTACCTTGTAGGATTGAACAGAATCAATGAGATCACACTTAATATTATGCCTGGCATATAGCAGAACATAATTGATATGAGACTTTATTTCTGTTGTTGTATATTCCTTCAACCCACAATTTTAAGAAAGATGAGGACAGAAACTTATGACTGGCAATTACACACAAAGTGCATAGGGCCTATTTCACAGCTATACTTCTCTGTGTAATTGAAATGGCCAGTTGTGAGGCCAGTATCTAGAATTTAGGTTAAACAAGAGCAGCAGACAACTTTGATAGGTCTGGGGTGGGAGAAGGAGAGGTTGCAAGTGATGAGACACCAACATCTGGCCAGCACCTCCTACAGAGCAAGGATCTGGTTTCTGACTCTCTATGGATGCCAGAAATAGGACAAGATCTCTGCTTTGCAAAGCTCTGAATAGCTAGGACAATATCCCTTTGTAAATTCACAAAAATTCACACTGTGTATTCTTGATATTTTCAGCAACATCAATAACTGGGAAGTGAGGGAGAAGTACAAGAAGATCAAGGTCTTGAAGAGTGCTATTTATTTTTTATTGCCAGAAGGTTTCAAAAGTGACTAATTTCGTTTCTGCATTTAAATTATGATTATGATTATTTCACATGCTGGGATCCCTCAGCTGTCCCCAAGGGTCATATATAGCATCTGGACCCCAATATTTTAGTCCTGAGACAATTTGACTTGGATCTAAATACATTTGAAATATACATTTCTTATTTACTTTTCCAACTGCAGACAGCAGTTAAGTGATAGGATCAGAACATGGCTGTTGTGTCCCTTGAAGAGAAAAGTGTTTTCCAGGGACATTTTGCTTGGCGTTCACAAGAGGGGGAGGTAACAATAGACTCCTGACAGGCCATTCTACCTCGAACATCAAAGCTGCCGCATTAAAGTTTAATTTGAATTTAAAATCCCTGACAGGGACCAACACTGGGGAAGCAGGGGTTAACCACAGAGATAATGAGGCCGCTGCTGCCACTGCTGATTCTGTTGACAGTATTGTATCACCTAATGAATGCGGTGATATAAATCTTGATGAGGGGCAGGCTGGAGTCCCAGGAAAGGGAATCAGGAGGGGCAAGTGTTGAAGCTGCAGATGAAGAGGAAAACCAATAAAACGTGTCTGCCCTGGAGGGGCAGACTAAGTCCTGGGCCCAAGAAGGGTTGACCAGTTGGCCCTAACAATGCAGGTGACCACCTCCATCACCCTCTCTATACATTATAAGGGCCTACTGGTTCTTGGGGGTAAAGGAGGCAAAAAAGGGGAAGGGAGTCATTCTATGCTTCTACACTTCTCCTGAGACTAGCATAACATAGAACTTTGGTGGTTACCAAGAATTGGGTGCCATTTCCTCATCTCTCAGTTGCTCTCTTTGTTGTCGGGAAAAAAGAGATTTTATAAATCTTTATTATTTATCTATGTCACCACCTGAAATTTAGGTTTCACTTGACCAATTTATATCAGCACTTCTCAATTGGGGGGTGGCATATAACACATCCCCCCTCTACCCTGCCGTGTGCCCCAGGATATACCAAAAGGTCATAAGTGAAAATAGTGTAAATGACTATCAAGCTAACCAGTAGGAAGTGGGGAACAGGAAGGAAACAAGGTCAGAGGCATGCCACAGTAGGAAAGAAGTTGAGAAACACTGATTTATGCTACCATGAATTGTTCTGCCCTTTGTCTCAGTTAAAAAAAAAATTGGTGTGATTCCTTTATATCATCCTTTTCCAAGTATGTTTCTGGGGTTGGTGGATCAGAAAAAGGCCTCCACAAAGGCTGCAGAGAGGCAAACAGAATCAGACTCTACCAGGGAGGTGAGACCTGATGTGTTTCAAACAGCACATGTGTACTTAGTAGAGCCCTCTAGACTCCACTTGGAGAACCCCAAGGAACCAAGGCCCACAGTGTCCTCTGAGACCTAGGAGAGGGTCTTTTAGAGCAGTGCTCTGCACACCTGTGGCCCAGCCTTTGCCAGTTCAAGAAGAAGGAGCTCTGGAAAGGGTTGGACACACTTGGGTTGGAGCAGAGGAGGCGCTCATGAGAACAGACCCATGGTGAGATCAGTTCTCTAAGATACTCTGTTAGACTGAAGGATCTCCCTCTCTCAAATTCAGCACCAAGATCTTTGAAAAGGAGTGACGCATGGGCTTGACAGTTGCACGGCATCATGGGCTTCACAGTTGCACGGCATTGGAAGATCGCGTCTATCTTCCTCCAAAATTCTCCCATCTTGGTTGTGTCAAGAGTCACCTGGATAACTTGTATAGGGGCTCTTGAACTGGATTCCCCAGAGAGACTGGGTGTGGAGGCCTAGGGTAAGTGCTGCAAAATCTGCCTACAAGATCATTTTATTTTTATTTTATTTATTTTTTGTCACACTTGGCGGTGCTCTGTATCCTATGTTGGTTATTTTTGATTGGATAGGGGGCTCCTGCATGCTCCAGACCTTGGAGTCGCCCCCTCCCCACTTCCACCCCACCCCTAACCTAGCCCTGCCCTTTTGTACTTGCTTTTTAATACTCTATGGGTGATACCCTCATTCTTTCAATGGAGGATATGTCTTAGGGTGAAGGTAGGAAACTACTAAGAGGAAAAAAATAAATGCTGCTTTCTCTTAGCTTAGAGCAGAGGATCTCAGGCTCAGCTCTCATGACATTTTAGACCAGATCATTCAGTATTGGGGGTGTCCTGGGAAGTCCCCCTGCCTCTGCCCCATAAGCTACCAGAAGTCTACTCACTAAGACAATCAGATGTCTGCCAATGTTTTTGGGATGGGGTGGGGGAGCTGCAGTGCCCCCAGCTGGGAACCACTGACTTGGGTGGACCTCAAAGCCTTGCAGCCTGGCTGTGGAGCCTGGTATTGACCTTGTGGTCAAGGGACATCCTCCTTGAGGTCCAATGACTTGCTACAGTGACCCAGATTTCCACATTGTGATTATAATCCCAGAAAAGGAAGTTCATTTCAAATCTGTAGGCATGTGTTACCAAAAAGAAACTGCTATGCCCAGATCTTTGAAAATGTATAGTAGCTCTGCAGAGAATCCTGCAAATGGCGTCTGCTCTTTCCTAGGGTTCTGTTGGGCTCCAATAGGAGCATCCTCAGCCATGACTCCTCATCTGTGTACAAGGGGGATGACGGCCACCATCCAGACCCCCTCCTCCTCCCCAACTCGCTCCCACAGCCATGCTCTGTCACACAGACCAGCTACCTTTTCCTGAACGCCCACAGGTCCACCCCGCCAGATGCCCCAGACACACATGAGGCACATTTCTCATTTCAGTTGTTATTGAATAGAAAGTGCAAAAATTCTCTTATGAACAAAGGGGCTGTTGAGACTAAAGTAGCAGAGAGATGAAAATCCTTTAAGAATTCTATTAGTGGGAGAAGGTTCTCTTTTTCTTACTCTTCTTTCTCTCTTCCCACTCCCCTGTCTCTCATTTGTCTTTCTTTCCTTTCTCTCCTCTCTCCTCTCTCTTCCCCTCCTTCATTTCTCTCCATCCTTGCCCTTATTTTATTCCATTGGCTTGCCAGGCAACCTCACAGAAACTTCTCTCAAGAGCAGGCCTATTGAGCCTCGCTCTCAAATTGCCCCCAGAGCCCACTGGATATTCCTTCAGATGTCTAACAAGCGTTGAACACAACTGAGGTTTAGAGAGACACAGAAATCAATACTGCGGCTTCCACCAGTCACGCTGAGGGATTAGTTGTCCCAAGGAAAAGCACAGAGAGTTGAATAAGAGAATCATGACTCCGAATACCCTCACAGGTTTATGAACTAGAAAGCAGCCTCTGGCCTTGATAACCTCCAGTTGGCCTGGAGAAAAAGGAGTCTGGGAAAACATTCACTTAGCTTTCTCCCCTTTTGTATTAATGAGGTCAAGCATCGGACCTCAGGGGGTCAACAGTGGTTCTCGGAGGAGCGACTGTTTAGGCCAATGGGCAAAGATGACCATCTGAGCAGTGAAGCTCAGAGGCTCTGGGCTTCCTCCTGGATTGGAGGAAGTCAGCGGTCAGGTCCCTGAGGACTGATGCAGGAGGAGGCTGGATCAGGGAGCCACGGAGGAAAATTACAGTCCTCAGATGGGAAGCTATGAGCAGGCAGCAAGAAACAGTGATGGGGTGGCATCTCCCCTAACAACCACGGATGGGAGAGAATCACAAAGCAGTCAATGAATTATGGGCACGGCTAACTGGGAAGAATCCTAAAGAAGCAAAAAAGCCATGATGGTTCAGAGGGGAGGGAGTTTTTCTTGCATGTGTCCGACCCGGGTTCAATCCCAGGCACCCCATATGGTTCCCTGAGCCCACCAAGAATGATCCCTGAGTGCAGAGGCAGGAGTAAGCCTTGTGCACTGTCAGGTATGGCCCCAAAACAAAACAAAAGAATTAATGTTAATAGTATCTCCACTAGGGAAAGAATTTACTAGCAGAGGCTCATATATGTATATGTTTGGGGGCATGATCTCGTGATGATCAGAGCTTAATCCTGAATCCCTGCACTCAGAGATCACTCCTGGCAGTCTTGGAGGACCATATGGGGTACTGGGGATTGAAGACGGGTTGGCCGTGTGCAAGGCAAGGCCCTACCCGGTGCACTATCTCTCCTGTGCCACAAATAAATGTTTTCTGAGGGGGCTCCCAGATCATATTCAGAAGGCCTGGAGGGCCCACTAGTGAGTCTCAGCCAACACAGCAGGTGGCTCAATACTGGGGCCCAAGACTGCAAGACTGCTCAAGCCTTTGGTGCTGGGGATTACAGGAGCCCCTGGTTGTCTCAGGGATTTCTAGGTGGTGTTCAGGGAACCATGCAGTGCTGGGAATTGAAGCGGGGTTGGGCACCTCACTGTTGTCCTGCCTCTTAGCCCCATATCTCCATACTGTTTCAAACTCATGATCCAAACTTTCACGCTCTAGAGCTTCTGTGCCGTTCTGTACCATGTTGGGTATCCCCTATACCTGAATACTGCCAATCAGGCAGTACTGTCTCAGTAGATAGTACAGCAGTTAGTGAAGACCCACAACAATACTTGGTTCTTTGAACATTGCCAGATGCAGCCCCAGAGCTCCACCAACTTGGTCACTGGGATGATCAAATTAAGACCTGCCAAGGCTGAGCCAGTACACCTTCATATTCGTAGGCTCTATATTAACCGTAGGTCCCTTTGATGAAGAATCTCAGGTGGGGCTCTTAAAGCCTTTCGAACACTTCCTGGGAGAACCTCCCATCCCCCAGATAAAATAAGAATAATAACAATAGGTGGTGTCGAAGGTCACGAGGTTGTCAATTCCACAATTCCAACCAAGGGAAAATCACTGTGCACTGGACCTACAGGCTTGAAGGAAGTGAAGAATTAAGGCTATTATCTCCATAATTCAAACCCAAACCTACCTTTCTGTGAATTTATATGCCAATTTAGGTCCTAGCTGAATAATTCAGAAAAAGATAATCACTTCAATTATTTAGCTGGCCATCACATCCCCTTATATATTCCATCTCTCTAACTCAGATGTGGAAAGTTGACAGCAATTACGTCTCTTAACCAAGCTGCCCACAGGAGGCCATGGGTTTGGACTACAAATGTGGTACCTCTGGAACGTGAGCAGTAGGATTGGGCCAGGAGAAGCCCATACAGGCACAAGCGACGATGTGCAGTTTCCCCATTAACCTGGGATCTGAATCTCCACTCTTAGTCCTTTGGGGGCATCAAAGATGCCAGTGAGGAAGACTCGGCGCCCTTCCAGCAGGGCTGGAGCCACTCTGCTGGCAGAAATTGCCTCATCTGAGAGCCAGACCAGGGGTGTTCTGTGCCATGTGGGCTGTGGGGAGTGAGCAGAACCTGGAACGGCATCAGAACCACAGATGGAGACTGGTAGACACCTTATGGCAGGGGCAAGGGTCCTGGCCAAAGGGGTCACAGCCCCCTGGGAATTACTCCTGGACAATGGAGAGATCACCTCTGGCTGGCCCAGTGCTGGCTGCCTCTGCGCAGAAGGCACCGCTGGGTCTTCCCTGTCCTGCTTGTGTGCAAACGACCCCCAGGCGGGGTATCTGCAGGGTCCAGGCCAGTGGTGATGGTCCTTTGTGCAAAGGCACAGCAACTAACTGTCCATTCCCCTCCCCCACCCGCTCATCGCACATTAACCTAAAATATGAGCGCAGGCTCGGGTCCTGCCCGCCCCAGCTGCTCCTGCACCCACACCGCGCCGCCCCCTTCCCGCAGCCCTCTTATCTAAAGCAGCATGTCACTGCAATTTTATGGTCAACATTACAGACTCAAGCCCTCCTTTGAACCAATCAAACCGCACTGAATACGTTAAGGGAATCCAGGCTTTCGGCGTGGAGCCCGCATCCCGCGCCGCACCGCCTGACCTCTCCGGAGCAGCCCCCATAAATCTGCCTCACGTGATGGGAGATGAGCTTTTCAGGATCTCTCCGGGTGCTTTGAGGTAGCACTTCTATGAACTCCTTGCCACAATAAATAACGCTACCTGCAATATGTCTTGGGAAGCGTGTCAGCAGCTGCTGTCCTGCCATGAATTTTTATTCTTGTGCCGTCTGGAAGATAGATTCCAGATTCAGCATTTCCCCGCACTTAGTGTCAGATCTCTTTACCCCTTTGCCCCCGCAGACTGACAGAGACCACAAATAAAAAAAAAAATTTTTTAAAAAAAAGCAGCTTAGAAAAAATGGCCCCAGACCAGACAGGGAAGGAACCTCTCTCACCTCTCCAGAGGGGCCAGGATGGAGCCTGGGAAAGGGGTTGGAGGAGGAAGGTGGCTAATTCCAGAAGCAAGAAGGAAGCCATTCACCTGGGGTGGCAGGAAAAAGGGGATTCCCACCAGCCCGAAGCAGAAAGTGTCATCGACTCTCTAAGGGAACAGTGATAAAGGATGGCAACAGAAATCAGCTTTCAATCTTGGTTAGGTGGTCACGGTATTGGTCAGATGTAGGCTGCCTGGGTTTGCAAAGAGGATAATAGATTCAGAAATAGGCAGGAGGTACCATCCAAGATGGGGCACTGTGGCCCAAAAGCTTTGATGAGCAGGAAAGACATTCATGCGGCTTTGAAGCAAAGATTGATGGCTGGAGTTTCCATTTTTCCTGACATAGAAATGAGTGCCCAGTTGGCTAAGGCATGTTTTACTAGTTAATATCTCTGCAACCATACTTCAGGCAGTGCTGGAGCCAGTCACCAACTGCTGAACCCAACCATGTCCTTGTCTTTGAATAGGCCCAAGGCAAAGGCAGCATTTGCATTCCTAAGGTATGGTGGAAAGGAAAGAAGAAAATAAGAATGGGCTATATTCACATCTCACAATGGGAAGGAGTTTTGTTTACCCAGAGTGAAATGTAGACACATCAAAGAGAGCACCAATCAGCACAAGGCTAGTCTACCTGATCCCCGACTTATAACTTCACCCCAAACTTTGATTGACTTCTAACTCAAAATTTTGCCAAGTGAAAAGTGCATTTCAGGAATGGCCTGGGATTTTAAAGTATACATTCTTCTTCTAGAAGTCTGGGGCAGGGCCTCAAACTTTGTTTTTCTAATAACCTCTCTGGTGCAGCAGATGCCGGGGTGGGGGGGGCTACATATGGGGGAACAAGGTATGTTATGTTCTCCCAAGTTCCATGAACACAATACTGTGCTTCTTTCCTAAAGCGTATATGTGGGTTCCAAGCCCAAGAAAGATCGGGTCTGTTCCCTCATTTCCATTATTTTTGCTCTTTCTCCTTGATCTATCAAGTGAAAATAAGTTGTAGGGACCAGGGATGTGCCTCAGTGATACAGTACTTGACTTGAATATGTGAAATCCCTGAATATGAGTCTTAGCACTTCAAGTTTCCCTGAGCACTGGGAGCACTGAACATGGAATAGCACCTGAGCATTGCTTGGTATAGTCTAAAAGCCAAAAAATAAAATAAATTATATTTAAGTAAATGTCAAATCACTGTATCACTGTATCACTGTCATCCCATTAATCGGCAAATTACTTGAGCGGGAGCCAATAACATCTTTATTCCTCCCAGTCCTGAGATTTTAGCAGCTTCTTCATACCCATCTTTTCCCAACGATTGGAGGCTTTTTCAGGGTCAGGGGAATGAGACCTATTGTAGTTACTGTATTTGGCATATTGAATACACCACGGGGAGCTTGCCAGACTAAATGTCAAATAGGGTCTTAAAATGGTGGTAGTTTGAATATTTATGTTTTATGTATTAATATAAACCCAAATCTCCCCAAATAGAATATATGATCTCATTTGGAAATGAAGAGGAGTCCATGTGAAAGAATCTTTGTCAGTGTCAGATCTCGATGATTTGCCTTCCGAACTCAGCAGTGATAACATATTAGCCCCACCAAAAGGGAATCTGATTGTTTATGCAGAAGGCTAAGCAGTGTCCTCCCAGGTCAAGGGCACACTCAGCCAAGTCAATGTCATAATGCCATGTCTAGCCCTGGAGACAGTGTGATCAATTTCTCAGTTTGAACAGAACCCAGAGAAGGGCTTGGAGTAGGGGTGGGAGTAAGCAGAAACTTTGGTTGATTGAGTTACTGATAACCAATTGATCAGTAGGTCCATGACTTCATTTGCTATATCCTGTTTCCTTTCCAATATAACAAGAACAGCAAAGCCACAGAACTGGAAATCCCAAATGGACTGGTCAACAAAGTTATTAAAGGGGCCTTGAAAATGATAAATCAAAGTGTCATGTGACTATAATAGCCTTTTCAGTAGCAATGGTGGAAGTTTCTTGTTTACCCCAAGATGTAGCTGAGACTATAGCTGTCCTCTCTCGTCAAGTCATTTGAGGCCAAACGTGATCACTCATTTGTAAACTGGGCTTTCTGCCTGCTGAGTACCTTTCAAAAACAGAAGCTCTCTCCTAATTGCATGGGTTGACCTATATTTAGAAACCTGAAATGTGCTGGTGTAAGTGCAGACGCCAGAAAAATGTTGGAGTTAATCACTAAATCAATTTGGGCTGACCCCAGGAGGACAGTGAGCACCAAAGGTTGTTGGTCAAGGAGCTTTTGGAGGCTGGACTTAAAAGAACTTTCTTGTTTCTGTGAAACTGGGAAAACTGATTTGATCTGCAAAAATATATTCTCAAAATAGAATCTGGCTTGTTCTAGGAGAGCCCTTTGAGTGTCTTGTGCCAAATCAAGGTGAACTTTTTATTTATTTTTGGTGCACTCTGGGCTTGCCATGGCTTCCAATGGTAGTAGATATTTCAGATGAAAAGACAAGAGCAGATGCTAGTTTCAAGAGATACTCACTTACAAGAGCCTTATTTTCTTATACTCTTATTTGAGCATCTGCTTTCCTCTTTTAAAAATTTTTTTGGTTTTCTTTGTATTCTGGATTATTAAAACTTGTACTTTACATTCTCTCCTCCTCCTCTCTCTCTGTATGTGTTGTGTGTGTGTGTGTAGTAATAAGATTCTATTTGTCTCTTCTTGCTTGTTCCTTCAAATAATCTGGTCTTGAGACTACCATGAAGTTTACACCTAGATTTCTGCATAAGTCCCATTTTAAATTTAAAGTGTCTTGGGTTCAAAGAAACCCCAATATTGTTCTTTCCCATATTTGATGATTTTAAAGTACTTTAATGCTTTCAAGAGGGGTTTCCTTTCTTTTTAGAGACGATCTTTCAATATTTCTTGCAGAACTTGCAGAACTATTTCATAGGCATAAATTCCTTCAACTGTGATTCATTTGAAAACCTTTACATAATTTCTTTGAATCTGAGTGATAACCTAGCTGGAGAAAGTAGGCATGGCGGGAGATTCTTTTTTCTTTTTCACTCAACTTTTTTGGGTATTTGTCTCTGGCCTGTGGAGTTTCAATTGAGAAATTGACTGCAAGTCTTCTGAGGGTTCCCTTGTCCCTTTGCTTTTCTCTAGGTGCTTTCAGGATTCAAGCTCTGTTTTTTACTTTTACATCCTCCACCCAGATCCTCCATCTTCCAGTAGGTAGAGGTCACACCCACCAACTGCCCCTGACGCCATGTAATCCCATCAACGGCCAAGACCCAGAGACTATAAAACCCAGCTCCCGGAAGAGAACAGCACAGAGTCTCCTGCCCCCGCACCTGGCTGTCCTCGCCAGGGCCCCTTGGAGGGGGCGGGTTGAGTTTCCCTCCCCACCCCGAGCAGAGCCCCAGTAGCCAAAGACCTCCAGAACCAGCCACAACCATGCTGAGACCACTCTCAACATGCATGAAGGTACAGGCAGAGGAACCAAGGCATGCGGGTCCCGGGACTGAGATCTCCAAGCCTGCTTAGATCGGGGCTGAGCATCCTCCACCCAGATCCTCCATCTTCCAGTAGGCAGAGTCACACCCACCAACTGCCCCTGGCGCCATGTAATCCCATCAACGGCCAAGACCCAGAGACTATAAACCTAGTTCCTGGAAGCGCGCGCCGCAAATGCAGCCGTGTTACATCTTATTATCTCATTCTTACTTTGGACATCTGGCAGGCTACCGAATGTAAACTGCGCACACGGCAGAGTCTGGCAAACTCCCCGGGGCATACTCAATATGCCAAATACCAGTAACAATGATGGGTCTCATTCTCCTAACCCTGAAAGAGCCTTGAATATGGCAATTTTTAAAATCTCAGGGCTAGGACAAAGGAGACATTACTGGTGCCTGCTCGAGGCAATTGATGAACAATAGGATGATCGTGATCGTGATCGTGACCCCTTTAACTTTTATGGGTCTTTAGTCTTTTTAAATCTATTAAGTAGTTTGATAGGCATTACTAAAAAGTTCAGAGCTGGGAAAATTGGGGGAGATAACAAAAGTATTATCTGTTTTTTTTTTCTTGTTAAAGTTGACTATAGGATGACATTTGGAAATGGGGATAAGGTACCTAGAAGACTAATAATTATCTTTGTAGAAACACTACACAGGAAGCTTGGGAAGCTACGTGATTCCATGGAGCCAGCATTCACCTCAAATATGCCAGCACCCATGACTTCTGCAACTTATGCTGAATAGTGGCTTGATTTTGAATAATATAAAGGACATGAACAGCTGGGAATACATAGAACTCTTATAGACCAACATTGAATATTTTATTCCTGCTGAAAATACTTGTCATATAGATGAGCGATGGGGAAAATGGTATATATTTTTATGTATAGTAATTAATTTTAAGGCTAAATTAAGATATCTGGGTTATACATACATTTTTGGTTCTTGCATTGAATTTTGCAAATCTAAGAAATTAGAAAACTGAGCAATGTTGAAACAGAAAAAGGTGATGCATTTATTATTAGCTATTTCTTAAATTATTTACAGGCAGTTTGGATGATATACAAGTCAAAGACATTTTTGCCTTCAGGAAACTTAGATTCTAGTTGTCAGGATGGAACTAAATTACTAAAACAACTAGAAAGACACAGATGTCTGTTAAAGAATAGGATAGGTTATACAATATAGCCCATAAAATAAATACAAGTATAGAGACACTGAAGATTCACCAGGGATCTAGAACCCTAGAAAAACTTCTTGAGGTTGAGTTTTTTCTTGAGGGATGGGATCCCAATGGGATGGAACTCCATGGCAAAATGAGGAAGAGCAGTGTGTACTCCTGGAGATGCAGGGAGATTGGTCCCAGGGGACAGAAGCAGCTGGTCTATCAAGAGGACTAGTAGGAGATCAAGCGGAATGGTCGAACTCCACATTAAGGCAATGTGTATGCATCACCAGAAAGAAAACATGGAAATGTATCTTAAGCAAAGGAACTTTAATATGGAACCATATATTTGCAATCTGGAGGAGGTGCCTTAGGCACCCATGTTCTAAGAACACATGGTCCTACCTGGGAGATAGCACATCTTAAGAGAAGGGAGGTCTGGTGTTCCTATAAAGATAATTACCAGTCTTCTTAGGTACCTCATCCCTCTTTCCAAAAGTCACTTTCTGATCCAGTAAGAAAATAGTACTTAATGATTAATGGAGAGACAAGGTGACTGAGTATAGCAAACGTGTCCTGGCGCTGTACCACATGCTTCTGAGATCTGTAAGCATCTGGAAAGCTGTAATTGCACATGAAAGGGGAAGGGGGGTGGGGAGAAGGGAAAGAAAGGAATGAAGGGAGGGTTTGGAGGAAAAGGAAAGTGAGGAAAGGAAGAAAAGAAGGAAAAAGAGAAGGAATAAAGTAAAGGAAGATTAAAAGTCATGGAAGGAAGGGAGGAAGAAAATAGAAAGGGAAGAAGGAGAGCAGGAAGGGAATGAGGAATGGATGGAGGGAGGAAGGGGACAGGAAGGAAGGAAGGAAGGGAGGGAAAAAAGGGAGAACGGGAGGGAAGAAAGGAGGCAGGTGGTGCTTGGGGGAAATGATCCCATTCCACCTGGCAGGAAGGAAGACTTTTATTAGCAATATTATTGGCACATGAAGATAATAAAAAAGCAGACCAATTCCAGTTTTCAAAAAACTGTTTTAAAATTCTCGACTGGCAATCTGCACATTATGTGGAAAGAGCCTCCAGTCTCCCAGACCCCACATGTAACCCAGGAGACAAAGAGCAGCAGTTGTCTAATGGGGGCCAATTCTATGTTTCTACTCAGGGGAAACTTAGCGAGGTCAGGAGGCATTTTTGTTTGTTAGGGCTTGGGATGGTGGTGGTGGTGTGTGCTTGAAGGTCAGGGGTGCTGCTCAGCCCTCTCCAATGCAGCCCTACAGCCAAGAAGCCTCCAGACTCAAATGTCAGTGCTGAGGTTCAGAAACCTGGCGGGAGACAAAATGACCCACTGGAGTATTAACAATAACGTCTACATTTTAGAAATAATCTTCATTTCCAGCAACAGGAGGATGCTAAAATAAATTGGTGCATATTCATACGTCTAGGGGATATACTTTGCAGTATGCTATTAAATGACAAAAGGACTCCAAACTATCTACAGTGTCATCCCAACTTCATGACAACGAACGTATAAATAGACACAACCATACACACAAACAACTCCAGAAACAAAGTTTTCAAAATGCCAGAAACAAACATTTCAAAATGTTTTTGGGGGGAATGGGGAGAAATAACTACTAGTTATTATCTCCTTTGCACTTTTCTGTATTTTTCAAGTTTCTTAGAAGAAGCATGAATTCATGTTCTAATAAAACTATTAACCATTTCCCCCAAAATTTCAGTAGTCTGAAACCTAGATCACTGTTCCCCATAAAAAGACAAACTCCAACTAGATCATGAGCCAGTTAAATGAGATGCCACGGCTCAAAGGCAGGGGGAGGATGTGTCCCATATGCCAATTCCCGGTATAAAGGAGGAGGTTTATACCTGGAATGAAGCTCAAAATCAAACCAAAGTGCTCTGAAAGGAATCTTAGATTGCTCCAAAGAGCTGTTGCAAATCTCGGAAACCCATGTCAATGAATGGGATGAATGGGTAGCAGTCCTCTGGGAGGCAGACTGACCCATCTGGGGAGCTGTGTGCTGATGTTCATGTGACTTTCTCTAGGGCAACCACCGAAAGCTTGGAGGAGGGCCAGTGAGAGCCATCAATACAGCCAGCGGGTGGGGAGCTGTGTTATGTGACCAAAGGGTGAGAGAGCTGGAGATGTTTAGTCTGGTGACAAAAACACTAAGGAGAGACATGAGTGCCGCCTTCAGATACTTGGCGGGCTGTCAGAGTGAAGAGGGGCACATGTGCTCCTCATGGTCCCAGACTCAGAGCTGGCACTAAACACCAATGTTCACAGATAACTTATCTTCTGCCATATAACTCCACAACAGAAGAAGTCAGAATCAAAGTGTTGTCAAAAAAAACGGGGTGGCTAATGTGGGACCTCCTAGGTCCCCATAACTTGTCTTTGGAATGATGTGCCAATTGTTGCCATAGAAAGGATGGGGATAGAGGGTGGAGATGGAGGGCACTGAGAACGTGAGGGAACAGTGTTGTAAGTGTTTGGGGCTTGTAGTAGTGTGGTGTGGCCAACTTTCAGGAAGCACACCAGGCTAGGCTCCCTGCAACTATGTAACCCATTGCTCACAGCTCCTCTGTATTGCTACCCTGTTTCCCAGATGTGGAAGTGCAGACCTGGAAACCAACGGTCTTGTCCTCTCCAAGAGCTGATAAATGAACAGATACTGCAGCAATGCTAGTAATTGTATTGGTCACGAGCATAAGAGTCCCTGGAGTAGCAAACACTCTTTGGAGGCCTCCTCTGCATCAAACAGCACAAAATGCGGTGCCTGGGTAACCATTTCATAGTTACCCAGGGTCTTGCTAGTACACACTACACACTGCAGAGGTATATATCTTATCCCCATTTTTGACATGTGGAAACAGGGAGCCAGAGACACCAAATGGTTTCCTCCAAGCTACCTGGCTAATAAATGGTCGAGCCAGGGAGCAGATTCTGACTGAGGGCTTTGTGGTATGAGCTCCTAGCTGAGATTCTCCAGAATACTTTGCTCTCAGCTGTTGCACGTTTCACAACTAGAAGGTGTGAAAGGGAAAGACACGAAGAAGTAATCTCTGATGGCAGAAAAATGGTGGTGGAGGTGAAGAGATGGCGCCTGTGGGCTCCCCCAAATGGCCAATTTCCACCTTCAGGACAGACCCTGTTTCTATGGAGACATGGAAAAAAAGTGCTCAGGGGAAAGGAGCCCAGTTCCTTTGCCCCTTTAGCACTCAATTCAAGGGAGAAAGAATGCACTGGATCGTTGTTTTAATGGCTTAGAGGAATCTTTCTTGCTGTTCCCTATCTGTACAGTGCTGGGTTGATGGGTGCTTCAGCCAGGGCTGGAGAGAGGGCACAGTGGGTATGGCGCTTGGCTTGTACATGGCTGACTAGGGTTTGATCAGCAGCATTCTGTATCCCTGAGTCTATCCAGGAGTGATCTGTGAGCACAGAGCAGGAGTAAGCCTTGCACACTTCTGGGTATAGCCTATCTCCACCCCCCATCCAAATCACTCAACCACACACCATTTCTTCTATGCTTCTTCTATACGGTGGAAATGTGGAAACACCTACATTGCCATTTTCCAAAGGGTTTCAAGACTCATGACATCAACAATTCCTACCATAAAGTTTTTACCTTTTTTGGGGTGAATAAAACCCTTCGTTGAGAGGAAATACTGAAAATTATAGTTTCAATATCCTCACTTTTGTCAGCTCGCTCTGAATCCCAGTCTCTCTTTAGACCACCCCATATCACTCTCTTATGATAGTTCATCGTTCACATAATTTCCAATCCAAAAGATATTACAGAAAAAGGCAGTATTAAAAAAACTTACCATTGGGAATGGGTACTGAAAAAAAAAGAAAGAAAGAAAAGAAAATTATAGAACTATCCCCAACAGAAAAACAATGGTGGTTTAATCACAGGAGTCTTCAGCAATATAGAAGAAAGAAAAAGAGAGCAAAGTTAGCCAAAGAAGGAAGGTAAGCAAAATGATACACAGACTCAAGGTGCCCAAGGAAACGTGATTTTCATTGTAGGTCTCAACATAAGCTCAAAGGCGATTTCCCTATGAGCGTGTTGATGCCCACACTGACTTCCCGCTCAAGAGAAGCTTTTAAATCCATTTGCAGCCCCCCTGGGAGTTGTGAGGAGGAAGGTGTTGCAGCTAAAGGAGATTATGGCAAGCCTGAAAGTCAGAGACACAAGACACTGCTCACCCAACTCCTGGCAGTGTCATCTGGGGCTTTCCTGCCCAGCATGCCTCTGGGGAGAACTCAAGAGTGGGCCCCCTCCCGCCACCCCAGGACTCTGGGAGGTCAGCCTGTTCTTTCTTGGATGTTTCACTATCAAGGAGGTGGATGCCCAAAGGAAATCAATGCCAGGAGCTTCTCCTCTGGTCTAAACCTAAGGCACCCTCTCTCACGCTTTCTCAGCACATTTCCAGGTAGACTCACACCCCACTGCTGGGTGACCCAGAGGGTCCGTGGAAGCTGACAATGGAGAGCAAGGAGGGTGTAAAACCAAATGACGGGAAGGCGATGGGGGTTTTGGATCCAGGTCTCTGTGAATGCTCTTTCTCATAGTCCCAGCCTCTTCTTTTCTGTCCATTCTCGACTTCCAACACCCTGTAGGGTCCTCACCTCTCCTGGGTCTTCCCTATAGCATCCCCACTCCATGTCCTTCTTGAACCCAAGATTACTCTCATCATCTCTACCATTAAACCCAGAACTTAGTGGGAGGCTGGTCTCCTCGATGGTTCTATGATTCTATGATCTAAACCAACATTCTTGCATCTTCCTACACCCACACACTGACGCCTGTCTACCAACTGTAAACTATAACCAAGGTGGTAGAACGGTTTTCAATCTTCTACACCTGTGGACTGGCATGGGTCTGTGGCCCAACCACTGAAGAATACTAGTCTTTCCTCCCACTTAAGAGTCCCTCTCTAGATCTGGTCCTCAGGCAACTATGGTACAGTCTTGCTGATAAAACTTTGAGAGTCCAAAGGGCTGCAACACAGGTATTATATGTGGGAACTTTAGACTAGATCCCCGGCACTGCCAATGCAGTGCCAGGAGCAACTCACAAGTACCACACTCAGAATAGCTCCACCAGGTTGGCCTCAAAACCCAAAAGAAAAGAAAAGAGTTCTTATTGGTAAATTTTGCTCTTAGGAATGAATTTCTGGTCAGGGCTTTGCAGAAGACCTCATATTTATACCACACCCTCCACCAGTAAGTCAAATACCCAACATGTCATCTTGCCTGAAAATGATGTCACTCCTGGGTGGGGGAAAGGAGTGTCTGCATTATATGTTTATTTTTGTGGGGGGACAAAGGGGAAGGAAAACCTGGGAATTGGGCACCAGTTCCTTTGCCCTTTCCTCCAAAGACCACAGACATTTTGTTCAACCCATGAGAATATTTGACACAGAAAGAGGAACCTTGAGCCTAGCCCAACCTCTATTTTCAATAAACATGAAGGAGTTGTGATCTCTATGCAGGGACACAATCATTCTTTGAGGAAAAGGGTGTGTGGGTGCCATTGGATGGGGGGTTGGTGCTTCTGATTGGCTGATGATAGCTAGGGCTCAGTAAAGTCCCAAGGTGAGATTTTCAGGCTTGAGGGTTGCTTTTACCCTTTAACCAGAAGCTGGGTGTGGGTATTGCAGGGGTGGGACCACTCTAGCATTCATACAAATCTTGTTAGCTTCTTCGTTTACCTGCCCGGCATGCCTACCTGGGCCTCGTTGCCATGTTCCCACCCCCACTCCCACCCCCCAAGTTTATTTATTGTGGCCATTTTACCAGCTATTGGCTCAACACACTCCACTCAAATATTCATCATTTAGCTCTCTGGGTAAATCGTATTTAATCAGCACAGGAGAGAAAATAGCATAATTATAGATGCCGGATGCCATTACACTCAGGAGAAATTAAACCCTGTCTCAGGCCGACCAGCGGTCGCCGTGACGGCATCACCGCTGGGGTTACGGAGAGGTGAGTGGCCACTCGAGGCCAGTGCTACCTTGTCAGGAGCCTGATCTAGCCATGTTGCAAAGAGACACAGCCGTGGGCACCCACGTTCTCGGTAGCAAAAAAAAAATGCCTCAAATGGCGACCAGTAAATGAATCATGTCGTTGCTCGGAGGGTGGTCAGGGAGTAGGTGATAAAGTCTGGTTCTCACAGAGGGATGGCCCAAGAGACAGACCCAGAGAATTCCAGCCCTCTGGGCAGGCAGAGAAAGAATTCCCCAAGCCAGCCTCCTCCAAGCCCCTGTCTACCCATCACACAGAAAGGGCACAGGAATAAGGGGCACCTTCAGGACACATGACACCTGGCATGAATTCCTCCCCTTTCTGGAAGCATCAGGGGCGGGACCCAACCCAAGGGCCTCTCTGCTGGGTCCTTCCCGTCAGAAGATTTGATTTTTGTATGAGCCCAAATTCCCTGTTGTTATTGCCAAGAAAGGGTTTGGTTTTAGGGAAATGGGTGAAGGGAAAAGTTGTTGGTATTTTTTTTTTTTTAAGCAAAGCCCGGCAATAATCAGGTCCTACCTGCCTCTGGTCTCCTGACACGGACTTCTGGAAAAGGCTAGAAGCTTGGGGTCGCTTCCATCCAGCCATTCCGGCCCGGCCCTTCCACTCACATCTCCAAGGGCCACCTGCGTTTGTCCAAGGGACAGAAAAAGAGACTTTCAATCTCACAACAAAGCTTTCTCTCCCCTGGACCTAACCCCACGCCAGCCACCCTTCCCACTGTGAAGCTCTATTTGTAAAAATTCAAAACTGTCCAAAGATGCAATTAGACTTTACTTATTACTATTGGGTGATTGGTTTCGGCTTCATTCCCACCCCCGCCCCTGCCTCTCCTATCTTTTTTTTTTTTCCTTTTGGCTAATAATGCTTCTGAGGTTTGGATAAGTAACTAAGAGGAAGGAGCGCTCCTTCCAGTCCATCCTGCTGCCGACAATTAAGAAACCTCAAAGTAATTTTTGAAAATGTCAGCGTCTCATTTAGCAAAAGGATAAATAATAAATGAAGCATAATCACTGTCCTGCGCTGGTGGTAGAGCTTCGCCGTGTCATTAGTAAACTAACGGTATAATATCTTTGTGTCACAGTTTAATTATATCTTGTAATTAGTTTCAGCAATGGATTGCACGGAGTCAGGACCCCTGAGCTAAACAAAAGGTAATAGAACTTTCAGCGCCCCTGCATAAATCAATTATGAAAGTGTCCCGCGTTATTGGAAGCTTGTTTGCTGTAATTTTATGCACGAAGCTGAACCTGTTCTTCTGGCTGGAGGAGGGCGGGTTCCAGGGTCCTTCCCTTCCCACCCGCCCCTCACCCCCACCCCAAGCCTGCCAGCAGCCAGGCCTGCAGGGCATTGGTCAGTCTACTCTGCAGTAAATACCAGGGAAGGGGCACCAGAGGGGGAGGGGAGGAGGCTTCGGGAGTAGCTGAACAGGTAATAGATGCGCCAAGAGCCAGCGAGCAGGAGTATGTGTGTGGGGTGTGTGTGTGCGGGGGGGGGGGGGGGGGGGGACGACGGAGGCGGGGGCGGGGGAGGGAGGTTAAAACGGGCAAAAGATGCGAGGTCCTGGAAGAATGATTCTCTCTGCTTCCCTGAACATAGATGAGGAGGTGAGGAACTTCAAAGGCCACGCGACGCTGATGAATCTGGGCAGGCGGACACGACACATGTCCCTGTCTCATTTGTCCTTTCAGCATCCCTGCTCTTCCCCAAGCGGCCAGAATTGGAACCAGCAGAGAGGCTCCTGGACCACGGGGAACAGGGACGAAGCAGCCCTGGCCTTAATTGGCTCTAATTCAGGTTCCGACCAAGCTCAGAAAGTGGCCAGGGTTTAGCTGCAGTCCCCAGGCCAGGCGGGCCGGTCCTGGAGTCCCTGCTGGGGGCAGCAAAGACGTAACTCAAGGGTCCATGTGTGTGCTTCCGTGGGGTGTTGGTGAAGTGCAAATGCCACCCTGTGATCAGCCCTTTTTTGATCCTACTGTCAGTCCTGGCGGAGAGTGGGGGTGGGGCCCCCATTCCGGTGCTCATCAAGTCATCTCTGAAAGTAAGCCTCGTGCCATGCTGCCCTTTCTGTTTATACAACAATTTACAGGTTTAAATGGGGGGGGGAGCTTACCCCTCCCTCGCCTTGGAAAAGCAGCCTGAATCTTCCTATTGTGAGCACTTCAGCAAATTTAACAAAAGAAAGAGCCCAGGCGAGGGAGGTGGTGGGGGGGGGGGTGGGGGGTGGGGGGGTGGGGAGGATAAAAAGGTCCAGTTCTCAGACTGGTGTGCTGCAATCTGGCTGGTTGCTATGGTGACGTGATGGCTTGTTCACATGGCAACATACCTTAGGTCCACTATTAAAATGATGAGAGTGAACTCGGTTGCATTAAGGAGAGCGCGCTGTATGCTAAAGCGAGTCTTTATCTCCGCAGAGAGCTGGCCAGAGACTAGCAACCGGTACAAATGAGGGAGGAAAGGAGGAGGAGGGAAAGGTTGGAGGTCTGGGAGGGGGCGAAGCACAGGGAAACAATAACTAGGAAAACAAAGCACCTCGGCTCTGTGTCTAAGTCGAGGGCCTACGATTCCTCGACGGGAGAAGTGAGTTTTGTTGGAGGTGGACCGGGGCACCACCTAAATCGGCCACGAGGCTAATGACCCCTTATGAAGACATACCCAGTCCAGGTGAAGCCGGGCTTCCAGCAAACCTCGGCGACCCCTCAAACTAAATCCAGGTGCACAACCCGGCGACAGCCACTTAAGTAGAACACTCTCCAAACGACCATGGGGGCAGATCACGCAGCACCGGAGTGAGGATGGGACAACAGCCACCAGTCCAACCTGACCATGGCAGAGTGGGCGGGAGTCTCCCTTTGAGAACACGGGTTTCCTGTCCTCCTTCACAGTGGGGACATTTTCTCCCAGCTGATGTTGAGTGGGTGGTTTTTGTTCTGCAGATAAATTCAGACCACTTTTCCTGCCCGGTGAGCTGGATTTTTCTTGGCTGTTTAGCTGGGTTGTACATGTGAGATGGCTAGGAATGACGAGGTGCTCTGATCCCCCCCAAGGTGGGGGGGGGGGGCTCTGGGGGAACTGGAAAACCATGTGGGGATGTCTTGACTCCTAAAAGACTCGCTCTGCTCACCCATTCTACCCCCCTTCCCCCTGCCCCCCGCTGACCTCTCTCTCTCTAGCTGGCTGTGCTTTATTTGAAAATCTCATTACCATTAAGTGCAGCAAAGGCCTCTCAAGCCACAAATATCTCCCGCTTTGGAGCAGGGCAGAAGAGGAGCTTTGTGTAGCTGTATCTTCCTTCTTTTTATTTGCAGGACTGAGGATCGAACCCAGGCTTCCAAGCATGCAAGGCATGCATGGCTCAACACAGAGCCACATCCCTGGCCCTGGACCATTTTTCTTTTCCTTTCCTTTCCTTTTTTTTTTTTTTTATCACACCTGGCAATGCTCGGGTATTACTCCTGGCTCTGCACTCAGGAATTATTCTTGGTGATGCTCAGGGAACCATATGGAATGCCGGGGATAGAACCTGGGTTGGTGACATTGCAAGGCAAATGCTCTACCCACTGTACTGTTGCTCTGGCCCACTGGGTGTTTCTTTCTTTCCTTCCTTCCTTCCTTCCTTCCTTCCTTCCTTCCTCCCTCCCTCCCTCCCTCCCTCCCTCCCTCCCTCCCTCCCTTCCTTCCTTCCTTCCTTCCTTCCTTCCTCCCTCCCTCCCTCCCTCCCTCTCTCCCTCCCCCCCTCCCTCCCTTCCTTCCTTATTTTTTTTCTTATTGAATTACTGGAGCGATAGCACAGCAGGTAGGGCGTCTGCCTTGCACGCAGCCGACCCAAGTTCGATTCCTCCATCCCTCTCGGAGAGCCCGGCAAGCTACCGAGAGTATTCGATATTCGATATGCCAGACACAGTAACAACAAAGTCTCCAATGGAGACGTTACTGGGCCCACTCGAGCAAATCGATGATCAACGGGAGGGCCTTTACTTTTACTTACTTACTTTTATTGAATCACTGTGAGACATAGTTACAAGGCTTTCCTGATCCGGTTTCAGTCACACAATGTACCAACACCCATCTATTCACCCTACTGGTCCATTTCTTGGATGACATTTGCCCCCTCCTCTCCATTAGAAGGTTCAGTCATTGACTCGGTACACTGCATGAGTGTCTGCAGAGGGACCACACGCCTTCTCCTGGAGGGAAAGTGGGCACAAGCGTTTGGACCCCAGCCAAGAGGGCCAAGTCCAAGCAACCACTCTTACATTGCCTTCTCTTTCCCTGCTGTGTCCCCTGAGTCCATAGGATACTGCCCCCTCATGTTTCCTAGGGTTCTCTCCCATTCCGTCTGCATCAACAGAACAAGTTCCGAAATTGGATTTTGCAGCAGAGATGTGCTTTGTCACTGGCCTACTGAGGGGATGTCTCTGAGCCTCTGTTTGCTGATCTGAAGAGTGGGAGCATAGAAGTATCTGACCCTCTCTGACTGTTGGGAGAATAAAATGAGGTCAGTGGAGATGCTCAGTCCAGGCCATTTCTGTTTCTTAATTACTGAGACTCCCCACTGAGTTGGTGGCAGACGATGCTATTTCTATGACTATTTTAGCAACAGAGAGAAAAGACTCATTTAAAGCTGATAAACAACAGACTAATAGCCTTTACACCTTTTTTGGGGGGAGGGGGATAGAGGGGAGTTACAGCTTGTACCTATTTGTTCTAGAACCTTCCTCATTCATTGCCCCTGGAGAGGCAGGCCTGGCTGGAAGCATAACCAGCCTAGTAACCTTTTCTTGTGTTTTGTATATTGACCATGAGCAAAATATCAGCTCAGTCCCTCTCCCCCATAGTAAACTAAATACAGAGAGATGGAGGGAGGAGGGGAGAAGAGAGAGAGAGAGAGAGTAGGAGAGAGAGAGAGAGGAGAGAGAGAGGAGAGAGAGAAGGGGGAGAGAGAGGAGAGAGAGAAGGGGGAGAAAGAGGAGAGAGAGAGAAGGGGGGAGAGAGGGGAGAGAGAGAGAAAGAGAGAGAGAGAGCAAGCATAGGGGGAACTTCTGGTGTCTATCAGCTTTCCATGATAGCTGTGTTCATGTTCCCTCCTGAGGACCAAAATAACTACAAAGTGAACGAAATCGTTAGGCACATAAAAATCCTGGAGGTGAGGCTGGGAATAAAACTTGTGATTTCCTAGTCCAAAGGCATCAAAGCTGGTCCTCACCGTTCATTTGCTCCCTTCTGCCTTGCACAGGCAGGCCTGACTTTGCTGGGTGAACAGGCAGCGGGGGGTAGACCAGGAGGACAGGAGCTGGTGTTGGGGTGGTACTGTATTGGGGAACTGCCTGGCAGCATCCTATAGACATGGAGGCACAGGCAGCCCTGAACAGAGAGAACCTGTCAGCCAGCACTGGAGGGTCTGGATTTGCAGCTGATGAATGGCCAGGGAGGTGTGTTGGCACAACCATGCCCATTGCAGCAAGTTTTGGCTGAGTATTAGGGTGGGTAAGGCCACAGTGTTGATGGGTGATGCCATTTGGGCGGATGGGGCAGAAGGAGACAGGGAAGCTGGATGGAAATCTTGCAAAAGGCGGTCCTGTAGATGGTTCAACTAGCAATGTCAGGGGGCCTCCTTGTCCTGTGTCCTTCCATCACATGCAGCCAGTCTGAGTTTTCAATCTCCTCCGACAACCCTTCATTTGGGACCAGTTTTACAGGTAGAATTTTGTCAGCAAATACTGAGCACCTACCTTGCACATATGAGACCCTGTGTTCTATTGCCCACACTGTAAGGATAGGGTGTCCAGGTAGGATGGAGTGAAGTCAATGGATGTGGGTATGCTAAACCAAGCAGCTTCTTCCTTGATGCCTATCAGAATTGGGGTCACCGTGTCTAGGCTACAATCACAGTGTTTATCATGACAGGATGCTAAACATTTTGGAGGAGGAAAGAGTGTGGTCTTTTTTCAGGAAAGAGTCTCCACAGAGGAAATAGAGGAAGGAAGAACTGAGGAAACAGAGGAAATAATGTGGGTCTAGGAGTTTTCTCACAGCAAATGAGATCAGGGAGTGTGTGTGTGGGGGGGGGGGGTGGGGGGGGGAGGGGATGGCAACATGGAGGAGGCCAAAGAACCTGTCCTGCGGGTTCAGCTGGGCAGGTGATCAGCTGCAGAGCAGGAGAAGGTGTAGACATCAGTGGGACTTATGATTTCAGGGCTTCGGGCAGGAATCAGGATTCTCCTTGGAGATAATCACTGGGGATAATCATTAATCACAGAATTTCTCCAGCAAGACAGCAAGCAGAGTTTCTAGGCTCTGGGTGTGGAGCGAGGTTTGAGAACCCCTTATGCAGTCTTGAGTCCCAGTCCTGTCCTGTGGCAGCCCAGAGTTCTTTCCATGATCTTGAGGGAGGCAATATGCACCCTCCTCTTGATCGCTTTTATGCTAAACATCAAAATCAGACAGGCATAAAATTAAACAACTAAAGCCCTTCTATGTATTCAGTGCTGTTCGAATTTGCCAATCTCTTTCATGTATATGAGGTTTCTTGACTCTCTCTGACTTCTCAATGTAGAATGGATTACCAAGGGAGAGGCGGGGAAAGGAGGCTGTGGAGTGGGTGGGTACGAGCAATACGGCCACCCTCTAGGATGGTAATGAGAGTGCTAAGTGAGGGCACAGTTAAGTGTGGTGACTTTTTTCATGAAAGAGTCTGTCAATCTAACCAACGTTTATGGGGCTCTCCCATGGTCTCGACATGGTGGATGGATTTGCGTGCTGGCATGTTACCTAGGAGGATTGCTTAACATTTGGTGTGGGAGGTGCTAAGGCAGAGGTGGAAACAAATAATTATGGCCTGATAAGGTAATGACTAACTGAAGCATGACTAGTGCCCTAGGGCCTGGGTGAGTCTGAGATCTGTGGAGTAATTCGGAGACCTTTCCTCAGGACACCTGAATAGGACCAGGGAGGATAAGGAAGGATTTTCCTAGAAGAGAAAGGCAGGAGGACAAGACAAATGCAGGGAGAAGCACATTCAGAGGTGCCTGAATGGTGGAATTGGAGAGTTTCGCCCAATACTGGGAACGCTCAGGAGAGATAGAGATGGGCAGGAGAGCAGAGACCAAACTGTGAGATTCAATGACGCTGGTATTTGGTTCTCAAGCAGGCAGATGCTATGGATGGGCAAACAGGAAAGGTTATTTCACAGCAGGGAGACAAGGTTCAGCTCCTGTCTGATGTGCTCATGTGCTCATGGTTCCAGGTTCTACAGAGGTGAGAGGAGCTGTATAATAGAACTCCCCTTACTTCTGGCTCTGAGCTTTCTTTCCCACCCTGAGCTGTTCAAGGTCTGGTAGCATATCTCTTATGGTGTGTGTGTGTGTGTGTGTGTGTGTGTGTGTGTGTGTGTGTGTGATTTTTTTTCTGTAAACAACTTTCCATGGAAAAGTTCACCAAATCCAGATATTGGAACTAGCTAATGTAAGCAGTACTTATCAAAGACATGGCATGCTCTTCAGTGTTTTGCAATGCTTTGAATTTCCTAACACAGAGGAATCCCAAAGAACTGTTAATTTTACAGGCAACAGTCATTCAAGAGTGTGGGGATCTGGGAGGGATCTGAATGGCAGGCCAGAAGAAACACAACTGGATAGAGTCTCAGGTCTAACAACTAGCTAAGGACTAACAGTGAACAAATCCTTTCTGAGCTTACATTCCAATTCCCCATGCAATGGCAAGTCTGAACATGGGAATATGGAGGGGGTTACTCCTGGCTTGCACTCAGGGATTACTCCTGGTGGTGCTTGAGGAACATATGAGATGCTGGGAATCGAACCCGGGTCAGTTTCATCCAAGGCAAATGCCCTACCTGCTGTACTATCGTTCCAGCCCCAAGGATTGTATATTTTAAGTGGGTGAATTTTATGATATGTAAATTAAATTTCAACACAGGTATTTAGCAAACAAAAGAACCGGCAATTCTTATTTGGGTCTTAGCCATTTCCATGAAACAACTGAAACAATAAAATGCCAACAATTATTGGGGACAATACAATGGACTCCTTTGCCAAATGTATCAAACTCTGTATTTTGACCTCTTAGTTTTCAACATAACCATAGTTCTAAAGAACAGCAATGGAACTTAAGCATTTACATGGAAAAGATAGTCCCATTCCCATGGAAAAAATTATCTCACTTGTGCTCTCTGAGTGGCTTTGACTGAATGTCCCAATATAGAACATTTGACCAGAAAGAAGCCTGGACAAATGGTTAAGGGTGTCAGTCTTCAACTTATTTCTGGTTCACATTGACTGGCATAGTTTTCTCACAAGTCTTATGGTTTACCTACTAATGAGTTCTATGAATAGACTGTGTTTCTCTTATATTCTTAGAACAGGGAAAAGTGACACAAGCATATTCGCTTATCTAACACCCAAGGAGTTTCCTTTCAACCACCACGTCCTACTCACTACTGCAGTGCCATCTCAATGGCTCCATGAGGCCAGGTCTTGAGATCCATTTCCTAGCTCTATTACCTCAAAGAGTAAAGAGTTACCTCTCAATCTAACAACTCTCTTCTATTTCTTCCACAATATCTTCAGGATGGAGACCTGGACCCACTATTATGAATAATTGGTTCAAGCCACAGATTCTTTTTCCAATGACAACTCTCTTTACTTACATACTTCCTTGCAAAGGTGACAGGTGGATCAAGGATGCTCGAGGGAAAACAGAGTAGATGGTCTTCCAACGACCCAAAGGAGAATTACAAGACTCAGAAAGTGTCTTACATTATTACTCAAAAATACAGTCTTTATGTCAAACTTAGACCTGGTAAGCTGGTTGTGTCCAATGTTGAATCACCCTGAAAATGGGTCACCATGGCAATCTTATTTACAGTCTCTGTGTGGTTCAACTGAATGTTGTGCATCTTGGATAGTTTGCTTTCTGTCATTTGTCACTTGGGGCCTTGTAGGACCCAGATAAAGACTATAGCCACACCAAAAGTATTTAGCTTCCTTTCCTAGTCATCAACCTTTCCACTCAGAATAAGAGACTATCAGTCAGAATGCTGAGCCTGTTTTACCATTTTAATATCCCCTTTTTAAGGCAGAGTGCCTCAGGGTCTTTTTAACAGTGGTGTCCTAATAAATTATTTAAAAAAGAAAATAGAGCCCCAAGTCCATCTGTAGTGCATATTACTATCAATCGAAGATATCAAATCTTTGATGGGAGTAAGGCAGAAACAGTGACTGAAGAGGTAGTGGATTCAGAGTAAATTACTTTAATCTAAACTTTCTTAAGTCCTTTCTGGTATAGGTAGGCAAATCTGGTCAGTTCCAGAAAACAGGTACTCCCTGTACTTGGTCAGTGAAACATTTCACTTGACAGGATCATATTCTATAAAGCAATCATAGTAATTTTTGTTTCTTAGCATCCATCATGAATGCTATGGATCTGGTGTGGATTAATACTCTTCACAAAATACTGGTGAGGTAGAAATTACTGGAAAAAAGAGATTCTAAGAAAGTCTTATCACATAAATGAATGAATGAATGAATGAATGGAATACGGTGCCTCTGGATCCTGAATTCCCATTCTCAGTCATTATTCTAAGCAAGATCCCAATGAAATATACAGGCAAATTAAATACCAGGAGGGGTGGAAACACCAGGAAACTTGCAACAGAATTAAAGATAAGTGCAGAGAAGAATGAGACTAGGTTTATTGCTTCAACAGTGATTTCTTATGAAAATATGCCATTTGTTCCTTTATTGAAATAGACTAATAAGGGGTAGGCTAAAAGCAAACATGAGCTGGCAGACACTTCATCTTTCTGATCTATGCAAAACCCATCCCAAGTGGACAGACTGAATCCTCACTGCCTCTCGCGGTTCCTCCTCAGTGAATTAGCACGCTCACAGACCACGATGGCCTCCTGATATTTGCAAAGCTGCATTAGATTATTCTACCCCACCTCCTCCCAGGGTTGTTGGTAACAGGTACTTTTAGACTCCACCATTCTCTCCTTGTGCTCTTTTCCTCTTAAAATCTGCTATATCCATAGTCTGGAAGCACATGTCTAGTGGAAATGAAACCTTTTCACAGGGCAGGTGAGTAGTTTTTCTCTGCCGTTTTGATTTCTAAATTTAAGGGCTGTGACCTAGATTCACCTAGGGTGTTTCATTGTGGAGCCCACAGTCCGTCATCCCAGCAAGGGGTGGCATTCGTACAGGGATCCCAAGATTTGAGGTGGAGTAGTGGCGCTGATGAAATAGTTCTCTACCCTTCCCATGCTCTTGCTTGTGTTGACTATATTTTCGAGTTTCACTCAATGATGGAGTTGTTTCTTAGCGTCTTGTGCGCTTAGCCATTTAATTAAAGCAATCCATATTGAATTCATGTCCAGATGCCTTGACCGGCGGAGCCAGATCCTCATTGGCATGCCAGCTGCTCAAAGAGGAACACAGCCCCTTGCATACTAATCAGGAGAGGAGGCAGTGATTCATCAGCCCATGATACTGCTCCAGCATCTACAAGCACTTATGACATGTAATTGGTGGTGCATAAGCAAGCCAGGCCACATTAAAAACCCTACAGATAGTCAGAGATAAAAATTAATGACTTTTGCTTTGTGTAATCCTGCAGGCATTGGTGGGAAAGGGGAGGGGTGTGGGGAGTCATGGGCAAATCCGAGCAGGCACCCAGGAACAAAGGGTTCCCCGGCCTTGTTTACATATCGAACAATAAAAAACCCAAGTGACAAGTTATGGGAGAGGCAAGTGTGAATTTTCGGCACAAGTGAGTTGAGAATGCATAGTTTATTATAGATTCCCGGTTTCCATATTCATTATTCCCAAACAAACGTCCGCCGTGGGTCCTTCTGGGACAGCTTGGAGAGGTTGTTATTATTCGAATCTCACTGGGTTGAGGTTGTCATGGGTAGGGAGTGCTGCTGCCTCTTCATGGCATTGCCCCAGAACCTCAGGGACACCGTGCAGACCTTTGACAAGTGCTGAGGAAGGTAACAGGGATCAGGCAGGGTCATCCTAGCGGCTTCTCTGAGGGCAGGAGAATGGGGGTACAGTAGATAGACAGAGAAGCTTGACCCACCTGAAATGGATGAACCAGGTGGTCTCAGTAGCAGTGAGTGTCCCAGAAGGGAAGGGGGACAGGTGAGAGGAAGGCAGGAATGAATTGGATTTCATGATCGATTTGGGCAGGTAAAGTACTACAATTGTCAGGGTGATGTCAGGCAGGAGGTTCAGTGGATGGAAGTATTCCCAAGGATGAGCGGGTGGTGTCCAGCTTGCCTGCGGGTAGATCACACAAAGTCGACCTGAGTAGACCATCACCACTACATTCAGAGTGTGACAGAGAAAAGTATCTGTGTTGTGTTGTGCTATTTAAGGATGCTTTGCCTTGGATGTTGTTTAAGGACAGTTTTTTTTTTCCTTCAAGGTGCTGAACACAGAACCCAGATCTCATGCATGCCAGGTGTGTGCCGGACCCCTGAGCCATGCCCCGTGGGGCTTTAAGACACAGATGGCCTAGCTGAGTTTTGTGCACAGGCTTGCAGGGGGCTCTCTGTTCAGGGACTCTGAGGGCTGGTGGGACAGGGCAGGGCTGGGGAGAGGAGGTCATCACTAAATATTTACAGTTGTGATTTGGTGATGAGAAGGGTGATAGCCAAGACAATAGGCATAAGGCACATGTTTCTCTCACCATCAGGCTCTGCTCCTCTGAACAGAAGCATCATATCAAACTAGTGATGAGCACTTGGCCTTTCTCTCCACTCCCCTTTTCTGATGATTTCCTGTACATCTCATGTTCTGGTGGAACACAGAGGATCTGTTATCCTTGATGGAGCAGCACAAGAAACTCTCTTAGAAAATACATCCCAAGAGCAATCGATGCCACAAAAGCTGATCAGAACCAGTGTGTTCTGAAGCTCCCAGTGGGACAGAAGCAGAGCTTTGAGTTGAACCATCTTTGCCTTTTGGCTGGGGGCCCTTTGTTCTCTGGTTGCCCTGGAGTGAAATGATTTTACCCGCTATCTGGCTGGTACCATCCACACCTTCCCAGGTTTCATGATCTGCCTGTGAGATGGGGCTAAGAGGAGTAACCTGTCAACTTATTTCAGTGGGGCCAGTACCTAGACATCTTGGCACAATTCTGGCAGAACACGACTATGGATAAAATACCTTAGAAGAGCAAAGATGCTAGTTCTGTTATGTTTATAGTGACCTAAAACTTGGGTCTGCTACAGAGAGGATGGGAGAATTTAAGAACAATATAGAGTAGGGTGGTGATTTAAAACCATGATATTTCTACTCAGTGTCTTCATCTGGGAGTTGGGAAAAGGTTGCTATCACTCAATCTCTGCAGGGGTCCCCCTGATTGGGAGGAGAAAAACCAGGTCACAAGGAGTGGAGTTGGTGAATCAGTGGCTAAAAGTACTGCATCAAACATCAAAATAAAACTGGGTCGAGGAGACAGCTCAAAGGACTGAAGCACACGCTTTGTATGTGGGAGTCCTGGGTTCAATCCCTGGCACTGCATGGTTCCCCCAGCACTGCTGGGGGTGATCCTACAGCACTTAGCGGAAAGTAGGCCCCAAGTGCTCATGGGCTGGCCCCAAACCCCAACACCAAAAGAAAAGACACAGTAGAGGAAATCATTAAATGTGCTGAAATTCCCACACCCACACCCCACTCCCAGACCGTAAATGCCTTGCAGTAATTTCATAGGAAAACATGTATTTACAGAGCCCAAGCTCTCAAAACTGTGGGCTGAGTCTCACAAAGTTCCATCTCAAAGAAGCGTTGACCAGGAGATATTTCTGGTCTCCTGACAAAATGAGCGGCCTAATAAAACCAGATGATAACAATAGAATTGGAAGGAAATCAGAGCTACTGAATAGGAAGTGATTTGGGGGAGATAGGGATTATGTATGGAAATTACACATGGGGATAAAGAGATTATATAGCCAACTCTTTGTTTACTATTAAGGGTTAGGAAAGAACTCAAGCCAGTTTGTGAGAGATGAAATCACTTAGATGACATTGTAGCTCCTCCCCCGCCTTGCTCTGACCCCCACTATCCCCAAGCTGCCCCTTCTTCCCTGGGAAAGAGCAGTGAAACTTAGCTTGCCCATTCAACTGATTATGGAGTGTGTGAGGTCCCCAAACATAACCTTCCTTTCCAGTCACACTGTCCTTGGTTAAGATAGCACCCAGCAAAATAAAGCTAACTAAGTAAAAAAAAGCTTACTAAGTCTGTCTTCCTTCCCTCCGTCCCTCCCTCCCTCCCTCCCTCCCTCCCTCCCTCCCTCCCTCCCTCTGTCCCTCCCTCCGTCCCTCCCTCCGTCCCTCCCTCCGTCCCTCCCTCTGTCCCTCCCTCCGTCCCTCCTTCCCTCCCTTCTTTCCTCCCACCCTCCCTCTCTCCCTCCTTTCCTCCCACCCTCCCTCTCTTGCTCCCTTTTCTCTCTCCCTCCTTCCTTATCTCCCTCCCCTTCCTTCCTTCCTTCCTTCCTTCCTTCCTTCCTTCCTTCCTTCCTTCCTCCTTCCCTTCCTTCCTTCTTTCTTTATTGTGCCTCTCTTCATTTACCTTCATTTTCTAATCCCACATTATTTGAAGTTAATATTTATCAATATTAATTAATAAATATTAGAATTTTATTTAGCTAGGAAGAAGATACAGCCCATCACTAGTGTCAAAGACTATTACATTCTGGAAGGTAAGAAGACTACCTGACTAGTAAATCCATGCTTCAACCCAAGACTAATCAGAATACAAGTAAGGGGAAGGAGCAATGGCAACCATTCATGTGTCACCATCTCTTGCCTTGCAGGGTCAAGAGGAGCCAATGAAGAAACGATTTCATATGAGAGCAGGTCAAGGGTTTTGCAGTTTCCAGGAAACAGGCACAGTGAAGGCAGTTATTTTCCAGAGCCAAAATTAACAACAGGCCTAGAAATGTATCTAGGATCATCTTGTAGTTCTTTCGGTTCTCTCTGCTTCCTTTCTTTTCTTTTTCTCCCTCTCTCCCTTCCTTCGCTCACAATCTTTCCTATAAATAATATGGGATGGGCAATATTTGGGGGGAGAAAGGGAACACGTCTAGGCCTATGGAGTCTACTGCTATCCTAATCATGTTCTTCTTTTAGAAATATTAATTTGATGGATGATGGATTATAGCAGCATTTCTCAACCAGAGGCCATACTTGAAGGAGACCCCAGGTTAAAAAAAATATAACATAAATGGGAGCCACAGCACAAGACAAGGGACCAACCAGTAGGACAGTGAGAGGTACAGGAAGAAAACAAATGCGGAATGGGGTCATGGCTGGAATAGGGTTGAGGAACCCTGGGCTAGAGGGTGAATTGATAAGGAGCAATCACTGTATCACTGTCATCCATTGTTCATCGATTTACTTGAGCAGGTGCCAGTAACGTCTCCATTCGTCCCAGCCCTGAAATTTTAGCAGCCTCTCCTTACTTGTCTTTCCCAATGCTGATGTACTGGAGACACTTTCACGATCAGGGGAATGAGACCCATTATTGTTACTGTTTTTGGCATAGCGAATACACCACGGGTAGCTTGCCAGGCTCTGCCGTGCAGGCAGAATACTTTCAGTAGCTTCCTGGGCTCTCCAAGAGGCATAATGAAGGTAATTTTAAGGCACACAAATTTCTCAGGAGTAATGAGGACCTAAGAGAGAAGGAAATGGCATAGGGAGAAAACAAGGAAGTTATAAGAGCAGCTGAGAACAGACACTTTAGGACTTGGTAACAAATTAGGTGGGATGAGGTCCAAGGATGTTTTTATTCTGGGTAAACAACATAAGGAATAACAATAATTGTCTGACAGTGCCTTCATGAGAAAGAAGGTATCCTTGGAGAAGGTCAAGGCCAGGCTGCTGACTTTCACTTTCTCTCCAGTGAGTTCAGTGTTCTGATGCTCATGTTGGAGCAAATCATTTGTAGCTTCCAGTAGCTGAAGTCTGGGGTGCTGACTTGAGATTGGAGAACAGGCAGAGAATTGAATGGGAGAGAGTTGTTCAGCATGCAACTGAAGGGCGAAGAGCACAGGGCCAAGGACACTCTGCAGTGGTAGAGTAGGATTCTGAGAAGCAGGGCCAGGCTGCCCAGAAAGGTCCAGGAGAGAGAGAAGGTGAGGGGACTGTGCTGTGTCTAATGTGTGGAGCAGGTGGTGAGTAATGCAAAGAGGGTCCATGCAGCCAGAAGTGGTACAAACTCACAAATGCTCCTAATGTTGAAGATACACAGAACAATCAATGAGAGGACCCCATTGGTTCTGGGAACTGAAGGAGTGAGACACAGTGAGTCAGTAAGACTCTGTCTCTTAACATCTATCCCCTTCTGCCCTCAAAGTCCGTTGTTCTATCATTGTGCCTAAGCCTTGAGTCTCCAAGTCTGAGGCCAAGGCAAGTGAGAAGGAGGCAGGTCTGTGGGGTCTCAATGGTCCTCTTCCTGCTCCACGACTGAGGGGACCCTCATACTTCCCTTTCCCCCTACTCATTTAGGGCTTGAACCAAGAACTCTATGGGTTCATTGTCCCATCAGTGGATCATGGTGTTCTTCATTTATCTGTGATTACAAAGAAATTAAAAAAACAAAAGTCCTGAACCCACTGAAGTTTGGTATCTCAAGCCATAGCCTTGTTTAAAACAATGAAAGGTAAACTCACTGGGTAAATGTGGAAACAATTATGATGTGACATGATCCTTGTCTTAAATATCCCAAATGTGATATATATATTTTTTACAAAAACCACAGGAAAACCAAAAAATGCAGAATGTGCTTCATTTTCGTAGATTGATTGAGCAATGGTAGTTAGAAGGGTCATAATATTTTAGCAAGAACACCAAGATTTGCCAAGTGTGGGGTGCTAGGTTCCCCAGTTCCCTCCAGAAAACAAAGATATGAAACAACCAACCAAAAGTCAAGTTTCTTTTCTTTCCAACCTCAAATTTTCCAGAAATTTAAAAATAGAATTCAACAAACCTTGGAGTGGATTGGTGACAAAACAATCCCAAACTCTTCAAAGGGCTTCTATTTTGACTAAGAAGAACTTTTCTAAGTCTATCTGAAAGTACCTGCTACAAAATAATTGTCTCATTTAATTGATGCACTTAAGAAACTGATTAACTATCTAGAACTTTAACGTTCAGCTAGTCACAACAATTTCAAATACAATTCTGACAGCTATCTCTGCTGTGGGTTGCCAATGAAGCCTTCTCATCAGGATACTCGGTGTTTATTCTAAGTTTCATGCACTAAATGATAAACAACACACTCAGTGTCTTGCCATTCAGATCTCCTCATCTCTGGGCTCAATACTCTGAGTTTTTGCAAGTGTCTTGAAATGCCTGGACCACGTTTTAACAAGTTACATGTTGGGATTCCTTCTTTAACGAAGCACTCCAGCCTCTAGTCGTCTGCAGTTGTGTGTGTGTGTGTGTGTGTGTGTGTGTGTGTGTGTGTGTGTGTGAGGGTGTGTGTGTTTTAAGTTGTTTTAACAGGCTCAAGATGAATCTAAACTGTTCCTACTCACCGCTTCAGTCTTTTGGGGTCCATCTTGCCTTGCACGTTTGAAAGGAAACTTGGAGGTTATGGAAGGTGGCGAGGGGGTGGAAATGAATCCTCCTCACTTACTAAATTCCAAGGACAGTGGGAAGATGCTGAGTTGTCTCAATTAGCACAGTCCCCTGGAGGGTTATCCCTGCCATCACAAATCATCCCCTTTTTGAAAGTATTTTTTGGAGGGGAGGTTAGAGACATAGTTTCCTTGGCTCATCTCTCACTCACTTGGCTCATGCTTTTTTCCTTTCTCCCCAACCCAATAAATTTTCTTTTCTAGTCCTTGCTTCTTTCTTCTGTTACTTATGAACACTGATCATCACAAAGGCCAGCTGTAAAAACTCCCTTTCTCTGTGTACTCCGATTCCTCCGACTCAACTGTTCAGCTTCAGTGCATTAAGTGTGCCTCTCTACTGTGGATCCCCAAATGTTGACTTTCACCTCAACTTCTCCTGTGAGCGGAAGGCTCTCATAATCCATAGCACCCCACAAAAATGTAGATGCTCTGAGTGTCTTCTGGGCATCTACAACCTATCAAAGCCAAATCTGAAACCTTAAAATTTGGGGCAGAAATAGCTATCATCTTCTAGACACCCTCTTCCCCCCAACGCTTGTTCAACTCCTTGGCACCTTCTTCTGGGTCTACTATCAATGTTCACCTAGAATCTGAGAATTTCTTACTACCACATCTGTTCTCTTCTGTTCTTGTCCTTTTCTGTTTAATTCTCCATACTGGAGATTCAGAGAAACTAAAAGATCCTGTCTCCAAATTCAATACTTAGCCTGGTTAAAAAAAAAGTAATAAAAGTGACCTTCTTGCCTTAGCATGTCATCGCCCCATCCCTCCAGTACACATCCTGCTGGTTTCCCCACTTCTTTATCCAGATCTAGGATCTGGCTCTATCACTAGCCTCTTACACTCCAGGCTTGCACACGCCTCAAGGTTGTTAGACTGGTTGTTCTTTTTCTGCCTGGGACTTCCTGCCCGCAGGCCTTCCTGTGTTCCCTCCCTAACCCCATTCAGATCCCTATTCCAATGTCACCTTCTCTACCGGCCTCTCCCAGCTGATCCTTTGAGAAAACACCTTTCCCAGGATCCCCAGATGTCTTACCTTAAATAACATTTCCACAGGTCACTTGGCACACTCTACTATTACATCATCTACTAATTTATTTATCAGTTGCCTGTATCTGTGCATGAAGAACATGTGCCTATCTTGTTCTCTACCGCGTCTTCAGCTCCTACAGCATGGCTCACGTCCTAGCTGGTGCTCCATAAATATTTGCAGGCTGAATAAATGAATAGTTGGAGATCATTAGGAGCTTCACACTTTTTCTCAGTTGAAGATTATTGGTTGGAATTTTATCTCTTCCCTTTCCTTTGCACATTTGGTGGGGAGGTGTTGGGTGATACTCAGTAGTGCCTGGGATCTGCTCCTGGGTCTATAGCTGAGGATCACTCCTTGTGGTACTCAGGGAACCATGTGGTGCCAGAGACGGAGTCAGGGTCGGCTGCATGCAAGGCAAGGGCCTTAACCCCTGTACTACCTCCCAGCCTCTGCTGCTTTTTTCTTTGATTCCGTCACAATCCCTGCCCCAGCTCCTATTTTGGAGAGGCTCTCCTGTCCATCCTGTCTGTTCTCTATCTTACTCATGCTTTTGTCTTGCTTGCTGTTCTGTTACTGGAGTCTTCAAATGTTCTTCTCCCCCAGGGGTGCATTCCCAGCCCACCATACACCTGATTGCCAAGGCTGTCTTTCTGAGACATGACTCTGTCCTCAGAACTTTCCCAGCCAGGAAGCTGGACAGGCCACAAGGACTTAACATAACATTGATAAATAAAGGAAGTTAATGTCATGGCATAAAAGTCAAATTTATCTTCAATTAAGTCTCCCACATAGTACCTCTTATCTATTTCAAATTAGTCCTACAGGAACCAGATCTATGACCAATCTGTTAGAATCCCCAAATACAATATATGTGATTGAATCCTTTGTTCTTGTCAATAAGTGACTGCTTTGACCTACAATAGTCACTTCATAGACTTAATTCAATGTTTATTTTTATCTCTCTAATTTTGCTTAAACCATTATCAAATCCAGATTAACCAGATTAATCAGAACCATGTAACCTACTCTTCAGAGTCCAATTTTAAGTCTCAACTTTTCCAAAGAGGTCCCAGGATAGGTTTTTTGTTTGTGTGTTTTGTTTTGTTTTACATTCTCATAGCCCTATATGACATCTTTTCTCCTTTAACTTGTAATGATATCCCTGGGGTCCTCCTTCTCCTCCTAATATTTCCTTCATGACCCCTTTGAGTTCAGGATCTTGTCTAATTCAGCTCAGAGTCCCCTCTAGTTTCTGTGCCTGTGCTCTGCGGAGATACCCATCAAATGGACTCAATGAACAGCTTATTACGCCCCACTCTCCTCCCCTCCCACACCCTTCAGCATTAAGGTAGCAACTTTAGAGCAGGGAGAGGAGAAACCTAGTTTTCAATGAGACATTCTGCCATCAAATCAAGAGTAGGAGAGGAAATTCAGGTAGGGGGTAGGCAGACAGCTACTTAGCCGAATGGAGATACATTTATCTCCTCAACCGGGAAGAGTTGATGGAGTACTATGTGCCCCGCTACTGGCCTCTCTGACACCTTCAAGAGGTGAACTCACCTATAAGGGTTTAGGACTTGCTCTACTCCTCAGCTCAGCCTCTCTCCTGGTTCCCAGCAATGACATCATTCTCTCTAAACAACAGGTGAGAGATGGCAAGCAGCTGATGCTTCCACTGATGATGATGATGACAAAAAGGATAATGGCATTTACATGATTCCTCAGTGCTTGACAAACTCAGCAAATTACTGGTAAAGTCAGCAAGTCAGTGCTGTCAATGAGAGAGTCACCTCCAAGCCGGGAAGCAGCAGCCACATTTGCATAAGAGGAGAGCCTCAGGGGCACCTGACAAGCCAGGCAGAGTTGTGCAAAGAAATAGACTCCCATGGTTCTGTGTGTGTGTGTGTGTGTGTGTGTGTGTGTGTGTGTAAGTAATATGTGTAAGGGAGGACTTCCTGAGAAACACAAAAGGGAGGTCTGAGTGCCGGAATAGATATAGATACATAGGCTACTGGGAAAACCAGAAACTCTGGGAAGAGACCCAAGTTTATCTGAAATCTAGTATAGCCTAAATAGAAAGGTAGCATCGGCAGTTCCTAGAGTACAGATTTCAGTAAGTGTGCTCAGACGACCAGGCAGCCAGCTAGTAAAGTTATATATATTATTCCAGTAAGACACAGAAATAAATCCAAAAGCTGGGGAGATAGCTTAAAGGGTCTAAGCACATGCTTTGCAAGCAGGAGGCTCAGAATCAGTTCCTGGCACCATCTAGTCCTTGACCACTGACCACAGTGCTGCCAAAACACAGAGTCAGGAGTAGCCCCTGAAGACTGCTGGAAATAGCTCAACACCCCCTAACTTGCAATACATAAGTAAATGCTGAAAATGAAAACAGGTGATTGCCTGGGTGTGGAGAAAGGATTTCTAACTTGAGTAAACAATATCTGTAGCACTGTGGCACTCCCATTGTTCATCGATTTGCTTGAGTGGGCACCAGTAACGTCTTCATTGTGAGACTTGTTACCATTTTTGGCATATTGAATATGCCATGGGGAGCTTGCCAGGCTCTGCCGTGTGAGTGGGATACTCCCCGGGTTGGCCGCATGCAAGGCAAATGCCCTACCTACTGTGCTATTGCTCCAGCCCAGTATCTAAAGACAATAAAAGAAAAAATGAATACGTCTGACTGCATAAAAATGTAAACACTGCATGGAAAAAAAATCCCCACTAATTAAAGTCCCCAAACAAATCACAACAGGGAGAGAATGTTTGTAATATGCATCAAGATAAAAGGCTAATTTGGAGAGGCAATACACCAAGTTCCTCAAAATGGAGGGGGACAAGATCATAAACCCAATCAAAAATGAAATAAGGACAGAGGACACGAACAATGTGAAAAATGATATGAAATAGACTTTAAATAAGATAAGAACAAATGTCCAGCTTTGCACATAAACAAGTGAAATGCAAATCAAAACTACACTGAAAAAGCCTTGGCAGTTTATCAAGCAACTAAACATAGTCTTGCCATGTGAGCCAGTAATTCCATTCCTAGGTACACACACACACACACACACACACACACACGTACACACACATGCAAGAGAAATGTAAACACATTCACACAAAAACCTATACATGAATGTTTATGGCAGAATTATTTGTAATAGCCAACTAGTGGAAACAACCCAAATGTCCATCAACAGTTGAATGGATAAACAAAGTGGAATTTGGTCACACAATTACATAGTATTTGGTAACAAAAAGGGCTAAAGTATTGTACAAGCCATGAACTGAATCAACATTGAAAACATGCAAAATGAAAGAAGTCAGTCACAAAGGACTGCATGGAGCATGATGCCATTTATAGGAAATATTCCAAAGAGGTCAAGTTATAGAGAGAAAGAAGATTTGCAGTTGCTTAGGGCACTGCGGAGGCTTGGAGAATTAGGATATTTGGTAAAGGGTATCTTGAATCAGCTGTTGGCCTGGATGTAGCTCTCTGTGAATATGCATGCATTTGTAGTCGGGAATTAGGTGACGTGCACATGCAAATTATATCATAGTAAAGCTTTTTAATAAAATGCTGTGAAATATTCTTACCAGATTGTAAAATATTAGAATGCCTGAGACATTTCTCCTGGCGAGGCAAGGTGGAAATAGGGACTTTCAAACCTTCCTAGAGGAAAGACAGGTTGGCATGGCATTTGCAATTCTTAACAAAATGATATATTTGCACAATTAGTGACCCAATAGTCTCAGATCTGAGAGTTTACATCGAGAATGGCTATCCAGTTTGAAGAACATACATAGAAATGAGGGTAGATATGAAATGATTATCATTGAAAAATTCTGCAAACCACTGAAATGCCCACACATGGGAGATAGGGGAAGAATGGATTGCGGTTCCATCATTTAAGGTGGTATGGTTCAGCCAAATAAATAAAGACAAAGGAAAGTTTTACAGACCAACTGGTTGGATTTCCAGTATGCACTGATGAGGGAGGGAAAAGGTGAAAGATTACTTCCAACATATATTTTTAAACAAGAAAGACAAGAAAGAAGCAACGTCTTTATTTACTTATTTCAAAAGCAAAACCAGAAATGAATGAATGTTGGTTCCCTGCCAGGTGGGTGCGTGCAGGGAGTAAGGGTTGGTGGTGGTTGGGCGGGGGGGCTGGGGGGGGGCGCGATACTTCTCAGAATAAGCATTTTAATTTTGTTTTGACTTTTATAATCATGTTGACGTCTGACATATCACAACACCCACAAGGATGAGAGAAAACCTCTAACAGAATCAGATGAACCCAAGTATATTTCCAAAGATTTCCATTTCTGCACGGATTAGAGAGAGCCACTGCAAGTAACTTCTGGAGACAATCCTTCAGTGGAGCACCTTGGTCTAAAGAGAAATAGGAGCACAGAAATATCAAAATCTAGTTACCAGTTTTGTTTTTCAGGCATATGTGTGAACACTTCAAACATGACTTTCTATGTATTTTATTATTGAGAAAAGGGATTAAAAAATAGTAAGAAAAACAGGAGTTATATGCCTCTCTACTGCAGAAGTACTTAAAAATAAACAAAAAAGGAGGATCTTAGAATATTCCAGAATTCTAGAATTTATAGTATTAGTATGTTTTAAAAATTATATATATTAGAGAGATATACAGTCTGATTCCATCCATTTCTGAAAGCATTCAGAAATAATGACACTTGAAGGTCAGATACTGGTTTTGAAATTCCATTCTTCACCAAAAGATTCAGGATCCTTTGGAGAAATCACTGATTCCACAAGATTCCACTATGGGTAACGTATAAGAGAAGCTGAACCGTCTTGTTTCAGCAAGTACTTAGTAAGTGAAGAGGATGTGTCAAGGAATGAGGGGTGTAGGGGGATCTTTCCAACCTTGGGTCAGTTGGAGTGTGACAATACACAGTGATTACAGTAGAGTTCAACCCCAGAGAATGAAGCCCAACAACCCACACATTCTTAATGCTATAAATAAATGAGTAGGTAGCGGTGGACTAGAGAGGGTAGATGAGCTAATGCCTGTAAAAGAACAGAATTAGAAAATAAATCATCATTTGGCAAATGTCATGGTGATAATAACTGACTCTGACAAGAATCATCAATGGATGCTCAAAGTGACTGGTGGACTTCTGATGAGGTTCGGACATTTACATAGTCCCAAACGATCTCCCCCAAAGTATCTTATTAACCATAAAGAGAAAAAAAAAGCCACGATGTAGCTGAGAAACTGACACAGAGCTGGTTGGCAAAGCAATCAAAGATAACATCGCCAATAACAGCCCCAACCCACCATCATGCCCCTTTGGCTGAGTGTGCTGAGAAAGAGCCAACATTATTCCTGGGGTGTTTCTGCCTGAAATTCATCACCCAGATCAAATCACGAGGAAACATCAGACAAACCCAAATCGAGTAACCTTCTACAAAATAAATGGTCTGTACTTTTCAAAAATGTCAAGGTTAAAGAAAGAAAAAGAACAGGTAAAGATAAAGAATGACTGGAGAATTGTTTGGGTTCCAAAGAAACTAAGGCAATGTGACAACTTTAGTTCCTGGGCGAAGCACTCCATTGCATTAGCCAAGGAAGGGATGACATTTGGCTGTGGGCTGTGGATTCATTTGCACAACTGAATCAATGTTTCATTTCCTGGCTTAGATCATTGTCCTATGGTTATGTAAAACAATTTCCCTGTTTTTAGGGAAAAAAACACCCTCAGCTAAGGAACAAAGAGACACAAGAACAGCCATTCCTGTTAAAGTAGCACTGTAGCACTGTGCTCCCGTTGTTCATAGATTTGCTAGAGTGGGCCCAGTAACGTCTCCATTGTGAGACTTCTTGTTACTACCCAGGACTTATTCGATATGCCTGTTAAAGTAGTTAAAAAAAATGACTTATATCTGCATTTTCACACATATGCAGATGTGCGTGAGGGAAGCCTTTTTGGCTCAAGCAAGCCTGGAACCCTGGAGCTAATCTAAGATTTCTGGGTGGGAGCTATTAGCTGTGGCTTCCCTGCCCTGTTTTTGTAGCTTCTCAGTTCTCGCCTGACCTTAAAGGGTGTGAATTTGATGGGGGTTAGGTGGAAAAATACCTGTTTCTAGTTCAAAGATATTTCTTCTCATAGCTATGGCTTTAAATTCTTCCTTTTTCTTTGCCTAGGTTGGAGCGATAGCACAGTGTTAGGGTGTTTGCCTTGCATGCAGCCATCATGGCCAAGCTGAGTTCGATTTCTCCGTCCCTCTCAGAGAGCCTGGCAAGCTACCTAGAGTATCTCACCCGCATGGCAGAGCCTGGCAAGCTACCCGTGATGTATTCGATATGCCAAACACAGTAACAACAAGTCTCAAAAAATGGAGATGTTACTGGATCTGCTCAAGCAAATCAATGAACATCAGGAGGACAGTGTTGTTTTTTTTTTCTTTGCCTAAAAGGGAAATGATCCATTTGGGTTGAGCTCTCTGCAAAGATGACTGTTCACAAAATCCAGAATCTGGAAACAACTTGAGTGCCGAGAACAGACGACTGGTTAAAGAAACTTTGGAACATCTACACAGTGGAATACAATGCAGCTGTTAGGAAAGATGAAGTCATGAAATTTGCTTATAAGTGGATGGACATGGAGAGTATCATGCTAAGTGAAATGAGTCAGAAAGACAGGGATAGGCATAGAATGACTGCAACTGCACTCATTTGTGGAATATATAAAAAACATAATAAAATAACATAATATGAGACTAACACCCAAGGACAGTAGGGACAAGGGCCAGGAGGATCGATCCACGGTTGGAAACCTGCCTCAAGTGCTGGGGGAGAGGGTAGCTGGGATAGAGAAGTCACTAAGTCAATGATGGTTGGAGGAATCGCTCGGGATGGGAGATGCGTGCTGAAAGTAGATAAAGGACCAAACATGATGGCCCCTCAGTATCTGTATTGCAAACCATAATGCCCCAAAGTAGAGAGAGATTAAGAGGGAAAATTATGGGCCACAGAGGCAGGAGGAGGGGTGATATGGGAGGGGATTCTGGGGACATTGGTGGTAGAAAATGTATACTGGTGGAGGGATGGGTGTTTGATCATTGTATGACTGAAACTCAAACATAAAAGTTTGTAATTGTATCTCACGGTGATTCAATAAAAAAAATGATGTCAGTTCATAGGGAGAAGTCCCTAAAGAAGCTCTAAATTTCCCTAACCTTTGGGGACCCCTGCTGTGGGGGGCTCGCTCCTCTTAGAGTTACAGAGGTGCCCAGGCCCCACCTGTGGCTGGAATTTGGAGACCTTGACTTTGAGCTGTAAAACGGAGCCTTCATGGAACTGGGGCTGTCTGTTGAGTGACCCTGGGCTATGCCATGTCTTTGAGGTGCCTCGCAGACCAGGATAAAGATACAGCACCTGTCTCAGCATCTCTCACACTGATGTTCCTTCTTGAAGGCTCAGGGACCCTGCAACTCACCATGACTCCTTCTCCTTGGGGTGCAGAGCCCCTGGCTGAGCCGGTCCCTTGGAAGCACATTCAGATAACAAAGTCGGCTGCCACAACTTGGCTTTGAAAATGTCCAGGAGCTTCAAGACATCCTGCCTACCCTGTAAAGCTCCCCCAGCCTGGTCCCCACTTGTCTGTGGGAGCACAACAGGGTGGGATATCTGTGGACATCCAGTCCCGAATTGTGGGAGGCAAAGAGAAGCCACAGATGGGTCAAAGAACTAAGGAAAGTGATGAAGCTACAGAACAGGGCCTCCCGGGCTATCATGATCGATCTCCAATGGCTAAGATGGGGACACAGTCCTTGTCAGAGTAGGGGGCTCCAGTGTCCCCGCCGACACTGCAGTCACTTCTCCCCAAGTAGGGAAATAAAATATTTCCCACTCAGCCACTGCCTTCACCCCCTGCCCCCCCAGCCCCACCATTGTCTCCACCACCATCCCTGTCTCCCCCATCATTAGCGTCTCATTTAACGATGATGACAAAGATGATGAGTCCAATTAGCCCACTTGCTTCCAAACTGTAGGGAGATGGGACCAGGGCATTTCACAGAAGAATGAGGAGGCTGGGAGGACTGAAATACCAGCATTAAGTCTCCAGGTGCAAGAATCTGGCTCCCTATTCTCTTCTTCCCATTCTTTCATCATCAGAGTCAGCCAGAGACTGGCAACCTCAAGGGATGCTGACTCCTTCCAAAGCCTGTCTAGTCCACTTCTGTCAACAAGCCCTAAATTCATGGCACCACCAATGAACTCTTGGGCATCTGATCCCACCCATTTCCTGGCACAGCCAGATGCACAACTGCAGTAATTCTTTTCCCCTTCAGCAACCTCAGCCCCAGGGCATGGTTGCCCTCCTTCTTGTCCGCCCCTCCTTGCTCCCGAGTGGAGTGAACTTCCAGCCAGTGTTCTCTGGAGCTGGAGGAACGTAGCCGAACTCCTCCTCTCTTGAACTGCATGTGAGACTGGAGGTAGATGTGTGGGTGGAAGTTTGAGGTAAACCTCCAAGGAATCATCCCCCATCCCTGGAGATATCCCCAACCCCCACCAGTCCGGTCTCCCCAGGAGCACTTCAGATTTGGGGAGGAGAGCATCTGAGCACATCACTTGGGCCAAATTGGCTTGTGTGGCTAATTGCGGTGTGCTGCAAATAACACATGTGAAGATCAGACTCCTCATTCTAGAAAAACTGTTGGCACACCGGCCTCTGCAGCTTGTGTAGCCCCCCCATGATTCGGCCCAGACTGTTCTGGGCCATCTTCACTCTTTTCAGAGGTGGGTGTCAGCTATCAGGTGCCGGGTGGGGTGGGGTGTGTGGGGGGGATCAGCCAGGGGGAAAGTTGTTGTTGGCAGGTGGCTGAGTTCTCAACTCGGAGCTGGCCGTGGTCGGGTTTAAGCTTGACTGCAGTGGTAAAACATTTGCTCTGAGCAGCACTCTCTATTTGTCGGTTACAGTAGTTAATTTCATCTGTTTTGCAGAAATATTTACTAAGGGTGAGTGGTGGAGGCAGGCAGCTGTGGCTGCATTTGTTGCAACCATATGGTTTATTTACAGCCAGGGCTCTGCGGTGCAGAGAGCTCAAAGAGGATTAAATTAGACTTTGTAGATTAAAGTCCCCAACACTATACAACTCATAAGCCTTTGTATGCTAAGCAAGAACTTTGACTCCCATTGGGCAATAAGCTGATAGTTTGCACACACAGAAAAGAGAAAAAAACTTTTGATATTTAAGCTTTTTTTTTCCTTGCAAAGCATGTAGAGTATCAACCCCGTTCTGTGGTCCATCAACTGGCTAAGGGGGTGTGTGTGGTTGGGAGGGATATGGGGGTAGCAGCTTCAAAATCACCTTTTAAAGGACCAGGGTGGCCGGCTCCATTCTCTCTATAAACAAGGCCTCCCCATCTGTTTGCTAATCTCCTTGAACTTGGGCAGGCAGCCCGCTTAAAAGGAAACTGCCCCCAAATTGCCAAAGCCATAGTTTATTTTCAGCTGGTGGCAAGGCACGGCCCGCAAGTGTAATTTAATCTCGCACACTCAGAGACTCCAAGTTGACTTGGAAGTGGCTTGAAAAGGGGTCTGAGGCAGAGGCCTGGAGGGTGGGTTCCCTGTCTTGTGTGCCCCGGGTCTTCCTGCCAAGGTTGTATGTGAATCACCTTCTGGCATGGCTCAACCCCCTCAGGGTGCGTCTGTCCTTCCCCGCCTCCCAGCCCTGCAGCCCCTCGCCGGCCCCCAGCCCCAGCCTCCATCCTCTTCAGGTCCTGAAAGAATTCGGTTCAATTTAGCCTCCTCATTGATCTTGAAAGTTTTGCTCTCCGTCACTTTCCACTTGAAGCCATGTTTGATGTTTCCCGTGGGCGTTTCTAGTGACGGGCCTCACCCCGAGAGCTTTGTCACTGACTTTGAGAGTCCGCCGTTCAGACGGCAGACTGATCTTCGCAGGTGTTATTTGCTGCACACCGCAATTAGCCACACAAGCCAAATTGGCCCAAGCGATGTGCTCAGATGCTCTCCTCCCCGAATCCGGGGTGCTCCTGGGGAGGCTGAGCTGGTGGGGGCGAGGGCATATCTCCAGGGAGGGGGGATGATTCCTTGGAGGTTTGCCTCGAACTTCCACTCACATGTCTCCCTCCGGTCTCACATGCAGTTCAAGAGAGGAGGAGTCTGGCTACTTTCCTCCAGCTCCAGAGAACACTGAGGGGTTTATCCCACCCGCTCACCTCCCTCTCCCCTCTTCCCTCCTGCTGTCCTTCCTTCCCTCCCTTCCTCTTTCATTCCTCAAGTCCTTCTTTTCCTCACCCTTTCTGCCTCCCTTCTTCCTTCCCCTTCTCTGTTATCTTTCTTCTTCTTTCTTTGCTTTTTCTTCCTTTGCTTCCTTTCCTTTTTCTTTCTTTGCTTTCTTTCCCCTCCCTCCCTCCCTCCTTCCTTCCTTCCTTCCTTCCTTCCTTCGTTTTCTCCTTTCTTTCTTTCTTTCTTTCTTTCTTTCTTTCTTTCTTTCTTTCTTTCTCCCTCCTCTCCTCAGTCCATCCCTCCCTCCCTGCCTTTCCTTTTCTCCCTTTATCTTCCTCCTTTTGTCTTTTCCTCATTTCCTTATTCGCCGCCTCCCATTTTTCTTCCTCCCTTCTCAGCTTCCCTTTCTTCCTCTCTTTCTTCCATTTCGTCCTTCTCTTCCAAATCTCTTCCCTTTTCTCCACTGATCCCTTTTCTTTCTCCGTTCATCCCTTCTTTTCTCCTGCTCTAGTTTTTCTTCCTCCACCCTTCCTTCATCCGCACCCTGGTCATCTAACCTCACCTCTCTCACGTCTCTCTTCCCATTTCAGTGGGTCCTGAGAACTCGGGTCCACCATCCCGGGTCCACCCCCACTTTGGCTTCCTGGCCATGTTTCAGAAACCCAGTGGGCCCCTCGCGGGAGGGCAGCCTGCGTTCCTCAAAGAGGCCCGTGGTGGAGGGGATGCTGTGTCTCCAGAAGCCTAGATTCCAATTATAAAAGACCTATAGCAAGAGCCCTGATATCACATCTGATTTATTAAAACCCTTTCCCCCGATGATTACCTTCTCCATTCCGGACAAGAATATCTGCTCTTTCTGGGTGAGGGAGCAGCCTGATTATAGCTTCATTAGAAAATGGTGCTGCTCCTTCTTACAGTCTAATTGGTTGACAGGGTTTGGGATACGAAAATGTAAATCATGACAGTGCGCGGGGCCCGACGTGGATCTCGGCGAAACCCTCAGCTGCCAAAGCGCGGAGCTGTGTGGAACGGTTAATTTTATGTGTCATTAAAAGAACCATAATTGCGGCAATAAGTCTTTTCCTGGATTCTTCCGAGAGGGGGGCCATGGGATTCCCTGGGCTCCTCAGTGACTCCCTGCCCCCGCCCCTCCCCCACCTCGAGCTGTGGCTCAGGGGCTACATGGCCAAGACTCACCCTGGAACTTGGTCAGGCTGCAAGGTCTCAGGCTTCTCCTGGGCACCTTGTCGCACCCCTGTTTCTCCTGCATCTCTGGTCGCTCCCGCACAGAGGGCTCTAGAGACTGGGGACAGCTGTGGCCTGTGGTCCCAGTGATCAGGGGCGACGCCACTCAGGGATGCTGCCAGCTGAGAGTCTTTCAGCCCCCAAGAGTGCCTTAGGACTCATTCCTTCAAGGGGAAGGCGGTGGGAAACAGTCTTGTCTCTCTCCTTTGTTGAGGCTCTGGGGAAGCAGAGTCGACTGGCCGGCCATGAACCCAAGAACACGGGGGCTGCTCCCCTGGGTCCCAGCCCACTCATTGGTCCAACCAGTGACCTGAAAAATGCAGGTGTCAGCATCTGATGACCTTGGCTCTGTAGCACAGGGAAGTGACATGGGTGGCATTAGGCGTTAACCGTCCAAGAAGATGCGAGGGTGGCAAGTTAAACAGTAATCACTAGGTAACCATCTCAGACAGATGGGAAGAGAGGGGAAAAAACCCAAGAGTGGCTCTCTTTAAAGAGAACAAGCAGATCTGAGTAATCCAATTTAGGGCAGATAAGAGCCTGCTGCTAGTACTGTCCTTTAACTGGACAAACGCCTTCGTTCAAGTGTCAACCCCAATCCGGAAGAGGTCACCGCACTGGGCCCGCTGCCTAATATACTCCTGAATTGGCTGAGTGGCTTTCCGAACAAACACACTGGTCCAACAGAATTGATTTTCAACAGGCCGGATTGGTCCCTAACGTAATTATCCGGCAGTGAGTCCGTTGGCGGCAGCCCCTGCATTTAAACACGCCAGGCGGCTGCGCAGCAGGACGGCCGCACCCAGGTGTCTTATCCGAGGTGAGACGGGAGGACCACTCCCCTCCACTGACCTTAGTCCCCTTCCTCACTGGACATGCAATTCTCACAGCTCCCTCTCTGGGGGGGGGGGGGGGCATTGTTTTGTTCCTGTTTTGGGGTGCACTGCAGAGACAGGTGTCTCCAGTCACCCGCAGCTCATGAATAGCAAGTCCTGACCGAAAGGTGAACACAATTTACAATTAAGGGTGTGATAGAAGGTTGGAGAGACAGCACAGGCATGAAGGGGCGGGCCCCGCATTCAGCTGACCCTGATTTGGTCCTTGGTCCTGCAGAGGTTCTCCTGGGCTCTACTGGGAGTGGCCTAAATACCCCAAACCCCAAACCCTTTCCCTGACACCTCTCCACATCTTGTCTGTGTGTCCAGTCAGCCAAAAGCAGGTCCGTGGGCCCACCTCCAAAGAATAGCATGCCTACATGCACTCCCCCCCCCCAGCCCCATCACTCTCATTCCCATCACATAGGCAAGTCCTCGGGCATTAAATAAGGCCTGATATTTGTGGCACTGAAAATTACACCTCAGTGGCCTCTGAAGCTGGGCGGCCTGGATACATGCATGTTCTATTCCTGCCAGGATCCTTGATAAAGCCCCTGCTCCCCAGTGGTTACAGGAATCATGGCAACACCCATCGACCTCCATTGCTTCTGCTCCTCCTCCTCCTCCCTTGCCACTTGCTCATGTCTTGAGCCACTTGCATATTTCTCACTGTCCTTCACATCATGGTGCAGTGCCTTCTGCACAGCCCCCAGAGCATGCCCCAGCTCACAGAGAGGTAAGGAAAAGGCTCTGGCATTCATGGGTACCGTACAATCTAAAGGAGTACGCAGCAACTCTTGGTGATGGTTTTCACGGGGATGATATGGAAACAAAAGGACAAACCAAGAGCTGTGTGAGAATGGGCAGTTGCTTAACCTCTCTGAGCCCGTATTACTTCCTCTATGCCATGGCAGTGACAAGAGTACTGACTTCAGTGGGTTGTAGTAATAAAACTAACTTGAGTTAATATTTGTTCAGCTTTTGGAAGCAAGCCTGGCACCTATGAAAGTAAAGGATGTGATTGGCTATTAGAGGGTATTGCCTGAGAGTGCTAGAGAATACAATGGCCTGAATATTTTTCCTCATCTGGGAGCACTTCTACTCTGGAGCGGACGGATAGAGACACTGTAGTTCATCGATAATATTAATGCCATTAATACAATTTATAGTGAAGAAATGCAGGAGGGAGGAAAAGAGAGAAAAGGGACAGGAAGAAAAAGAAAGGAAGAGTTGGGGGAGAGAGAATAAGGGAAGAGAGGGGATGGGAAAGAGATGGTTCATCTTTAGCATTAGTGTTTTGTCCACTAACCTGTGTTTGCTCTAAGCGTCGCCAACATTTTTCAGAGGACAGGAAACCACGCTAGGCACTGCTTTGTCAGGAGAGCTCCCCATTCCGCTGCCACATCTAATATTCACCGTGAAACCACCGGTTACTGAGCTGAACCTCATTCACAAGAGAAGGAGCCTCAGAACTACAGAGGGGCAAAGTCTACCCAGAGTAAGGTGGCAAGAATTTTGCCAGTACAAATACAGGACAGTCTGTCACATTTGAATTTCAAAGCAACCCAACTCATTGGGGACGTTCTTATACTAGAGCAACAAATAATCTAGGACATACTTCTACTCAAATAAAATATTCCTTTATCTGAAATTCTCATTGAACTGGGCATCCTGTGTTTGATCTGGCAGCCCCAAAGAGAGACAGACTTAGGTTATCTCTAGTCTTTAGGGTTTTAAACTGGCACACCCTGGCAACGCAAGGCCCCAAGGGTTATTGTCCTAGTCAGATTCTTGGGATACCTCTAGAGAGGCCCACAGGATCCAGATTCTTGACTGGCTTCAAATACCGGTTGCAAGGGC